>NC_134498.1:5938087-6150587 GCF_040206685.1 Ascaphus truei
ACACACACGTAGACACAAACACACACACGTAGACACACACACACACATAGACACACACGTAGACACACACGTACACACACACACACACGTACACACACACACGTACACACACGCACGTAGACACACACACACGTACACGTAGACACACACACATGTACACGTAGACACACACACACATGTACACGTAGACACGTACACACACACACACACACACACATGTACACGTACACACACACACACACACATGTACACGTAGACACGTACACACACACACATGTACACGTATACTCACACACATGTACACGTACACACACACATGGAGAGATACACACACACACATGGAGACATACACACACACACATGTACACATACACACACACGTATACACTCACACACGTATACACACAGGTATACATACACATAATGTATACACACACACACATGTATACACACACATGTATACACACACATGTATACACACACACACATGTATACACACACACATGTATACACACACACACATGTATACACACACACACACACACACGTGTATACACACACACACACGTGTATACACACACACATGTGTATACACACACACATGTGTATACACACACATGTGTATACACACACATGTGTATACACACACATGTATACACACACACACATGTATACACACATACACATGTATACACACACACACATGTATACACACACACACACACTTATACACACACACACATACAATGTATACACACAAACATGTATACACACACACAAACATGTATACACGTGTATACACACACATGTGTATACACACACACGTATACACACACACAATATATACATACACACAATGTATACACACATGTTTATACACACACGTGTATACACACACACACATGTGTATACACACACACGTGTATACACACACACACACGTGTATACACACACACATGTGTATACACACACACACACGTGTATACACACACACACGTGTATACACACACACGTACACACACACATACAATGTATACACACAAACATGTATACACACACACACCCCAGCACCACCACATCAGCACACCGGTATGCCCCCCCAGCACACTGGCATTCTCGCCTCCCCACCATTCCCAGCCCCCATCAACACCCACACATCGCCACCTTTGCACCTCCCCCATCGGCACACCCACATCCGCACCCCCACATCAGCACCAAACCCTCCCAAATCAGCACACCAATACAATCACCATCAGTACAGCCACAGCAGCACTACCACCGCACATGGGCCGCGTGGACCACTCCCCACCCAAATCCCACACCCACACCACAAACATCCCGGGCAACGCCGGGGCTCTCAGCTAGTTCTATATAATAATTAGATTGTAAGCTCATCGGAGCAGGGACTCCTTTTCCTAAATGTTACTTTTATGTCTGAAGCTCTTCTTCCCATTATGTGTTATTTGTATTATGTGTTATTTATATGATTGTCGTGTGTATAACTGCTGTAAGGCGCTATGTACATTAATGGTGCTATATAAATAAAGACATACATACATACATACATATACGTCAAAAACAATGGGGAAATTGCTGCTGAAAATGTTCGGAACGGGCCGCTGCAGCTCAACCCCCTTATAACGCCGTGCTTGGGGTCCAAAGAATCACATCGCGTTATAAGCGGATCGCGTTAGAAATAATGTACAATTGTATGCATTGTACAATAAAGTATTTAAGATACCAATAATCGTGTTGTAAAGTATTCCTAAATACGAAAATTGGGAGCCACGCTTGCATCGCGTTATAAGCGGATCCGCGTTATAAGCGGATTCGCGTTGTAATGAATCGCGTTATAAGCGGATTCGCGTTGTAGCGGATCGCAGTGTAACGGATTTAGCTGTAATATAGAATGATTCCCTTAACCTTTGTTGTAGTAGGAGCCCCCTCTAGTGTGGAATACGAGTACTGCAGTAGCTGGTTGGACATATCATTACACAGCAAACTTTTGGGTAATATAAAAAGATTTTGCTGGAAGGTGAAAGCATCAAATAAAAATGATCACTGCAGATAAGAAGAGACATGAGTTATCTGCTTTAAAGCGGCAATCTCACCAGCTAACCGTCTATGTTTTACAGGTTGGGAAGCAAGGATCCTCCGGAGTTAAACCGCGCTATATTCCGCTTCAGCGGCCCCGCCGTTTCCCGAGCTACTTACCAGTAAAGTAACCGGCGCTATGTCCTGGTTTTTAAAGGGAATTTAGATGGGCGTCCAATAGGAAACCACAACCAATGACATTGAGTCTTCCTATTGGCACAAGGGACGCGTGAGATATGGTAGCCATTTTGTTTCCCCATAAAATGTAAAACCAGTAAGTATTTCAGAAACTGAAAGTAGTGTGGCTGATCTCAAGGGGACCCCTCAATTCCCATCACGTACAAAAAAAGAGGGGGGGGGAGAAATAATTAAAAAATAAGGTCACAACTTTTGAACAGCGTTTAATGAACATGTACAGGACTAATAAAAGTATAAGACGCATCAGAACAGGAGACGATGAAACAAAACGCACGGCGCAGGGAAGCCCGAGCCAGCAGGAGCCGCGTAGTCTGTCCGTCAGGGACGATGTGCAACCAAATGAAGACAACTTTTATTTGAAGAGTTACTGGTGAAAAAGACCCGGTACTTCAAAAAGTCTGGACTTTTGAAGAAGAGGACTGGTACGTTTTAGGCCGTGATTCTGCTAGCGCCTTGTCCATCAACCAAGCACCTTCCTGTCTTCCCAAGCAAACGCCAATTCATCCTCCTCTCCTCCGCAAAACCCAGCTGCTGGCCGCACCGCTGACCCTTCGCCCGTTTCCCAGGTGTCCCTTTTATGTCTGACGCGCTTCTTCCCATTATGCGTTATCTGTATTATTTGTTATTTATATGACATGTATATTATTGCTGTGAAGCGCTGTGCACGTTAATGGCGCTATATAAATAAAGATATATATATACGTAAGTACATACAAACTATAGTTTAGGAGTGAGTCAAGTGTTATCAATCCATACTTGGACTAGAAGAAATTGAGCAGCAGCTCTCGAGTTATATTCATTTCTATGAATAAGAAAGAGAAAATAAGCTTTATCACCCAAGCACATTTCTGAAAAGCCCTATCCCGAACCCCCCACTTCCCACTCCTTTTATATCATTTATTTAATTATTATGTACTTATTATTTATTCCCCCCGTGCTCCCAACAAAAAGTGCATTTAAACTTTAATAAAATATTACGTTTAAAACGTGCAGATATTCAGTTGAAGTTGTCCTAGATTTTCCATTTGTTTCGAGTGTGTATTTTATTGTATAAACATTTAGCAGGCCTCTTCTCGAAATAACTATTGCCCACTTATTGCAGGCTCATTAAATCGCTGCTTTGCATTGAAGTGCAGGCTCCTCTTAGCAAAAAGGTGAAATATGACAATTCTTCCTTTCTTAGGGCAGCCTTCTAACTCTATACTGATAGCGAGAGTAATTGCAGCTTTAGTTCCTGTTACACACGTAGTTGTGAATACATTGGCCATGATATTGGTCTCTATTCGATTAGTAATGGATAAACAGAGCTCATAGAATTGATACAGAACACTGGTTTATTGCACAATTCCCATTATTTTTATTACAGGGAAATGTGTAAAAGCTCATAAACAGGGAGTAAAACAAAGCATATCCCTTATTCCTTCCCAGTCCTGCTCTCTCACTATATCTCCGTGTTTTGCCCGGTCTATATCTTGTTCCCTGCCCACTCTTTCCATCGAACTCCTATATATTTCTTCTCCTGTCCCCTCCTCCCGTCTCTCTTTCCATCCCTCCATATTCCTCTCCCTGTATCTCTTCTCCCCCTAAGGGGTTTGTTTGCATCTGGTCCAGTGCTGGCCTGTCACTGCAGGGTGTCACATGGGAGTGCAATGCCACCTCATCAGAGAGTGACATCACATTGGGAGTTTGATGACATCACCACATGGCAATATTTAGGCAGGTTTGCCCACACATCTGAGGCGCATTTGCTCTGGGCATTGGAGGTTAAAAGTTGTTGTGAGTTTAGAAGAGAGAATTTGTGGGGGTTTTTCGACATGGGTCAAAGTTGTGTGCGGGCACAACGCCAACGCGGGACGTCTAAGGACGGAAATGCGAAGGGGCGTTCGTGGATTCAGAGGCGCTCCAAGAGATCCCAACAGGAACAGGTTTGTTTTGTTACTATACTTATATTGGACAAAAGAAAAGAGAGGGACAAACGGATTTATTGTCATTATTTAAATAAAACATGTTTAGACAGAACTGCGCCTTAAACCCTGATACCAGCGACTCAGTACAACTTGTGCAGGTATTGGATGCAATGTGCAGAGTTGTACTTTGTTTAGATTAAGGCAACGTTTATAGTACAAGCGCGCGAAGGAGCGGATGGCATGGCGTGCGCCGGAGTGCATGGCATCGCGCGTGCACCGGAGTGCATGGCATCGCGCGTGCGCCGGAGTGCATGGTGTGCGAGTGCGACGGAGTGCATGGTGTGCGAGTGCGACGGAGTGCATGGTGTGCGAGTGCGCCGGAGTGCATGGTGTGCGAGTGCGACGGAGTGCATGGCATTGCGCGTGCGCCGGAGTGCATGGTGTGCGAGTGCGACGGAGTGCATGGTGTGCGAGTGCGACGGAGTGCATGGCATTGCGCGTGCGCCGGAGTGCATGGTGTGCGAGTGCGACGGAGTGCATGGCATGGCGTGTGAAGGAGCGGATGGCATCGGTGCCTGTCGCTCGAGCGATCCCTGCACTCTGATGGGTGGCGTTGCCGTGACGTCCAGAGGCTGGTTCGCCCTCATTGGCTGAACCACTCACGTGAAAATTATTTGTCGACTCAAAACTCTGCTGCGTGGTCGCTCTTCCTCACTGGCGCGCACTATGGCCGGCCCGATAGCGATGCTGCATTTTGTTTGCGTCGCACGTACTATAATCGCGGCCTTAGATGTTGTTTACCATCAATGTCAAACCGTGCCTCTTTATTTCAAATAGTTTCATATCCACATTAATTTCAGGGCAGCTAATGAGATGGCGCCAACCATCAGAATACTCATCACAATAAAATACCTGTGACAAAAACAAATAATACAGTTTTACTTCTAGTTATTTTTATTCATTAGACCTAAATAATGTGATTATGTTATTTGCCAATGTATCCACAAGGTACAAACAAGCAACATTACCCGTGAGATGTCTCTAACTCCATTTACGCACAAACAGCTACATATTCAACAACTTACGTGTTACACTTTCCTTCAGCACCGCAAAAAGCTACAAGACACTAAGGGGCGGTTTAGATTTGGCTAATGACAGTGGACTCGAAGCTCAAACTCATTAAGTGGGAGCAAATGGCTGGTTTGCACCTCAAAAAAATGAGACCCCAATTTAGAGTTTGCCAAAAATAGGCACAAAAGGCATTTAAAAAAAAAAAAAACTTCTGGGTCGAGCACCAGGTGCAAATCAGACCACACTACAAAGACCCTGCATGTGTAACATGCATTTTGGGAAACCATGTTGCTTTTGCTGCTCTGTTAATGCACAGGCGCTACCTGCACAGATTCTTATTCAGGTGATTAGACCAAGACCCCGGGAAGGGAAATCATTTATAGGCGGGAGTCAGTATATGTGGCAAGCATAATTATGTGGAACTCAATGTGTACCAGCCAACACCTCATATAATCCCGGAAATATCACATCTTATTCCATCTGATCTAGATCCACAAATTCTAATTAGAACAGCTATCCCCCCAAACTAAACTCCTGTCTGTACCCCACTTCTGTGCTGCAGGATCATGTCACACACACATATACACACACACTTCAGCTACACACACACACACTGCAGCTATACACACACTGCAGCTCCACACACACACCTACACACACACTGCAGCTACACTCTAAACTCTTCCTCTCTCTCCCCTCCATTCTCTCTTTCTCCCGTCTCTCCCTGCTTCCCTCTCTCCCCTCACCACAATACATCCCCTACACCACAATATCCACACATTACATAACATCGCCTCCCCCCTCCGCCCCCCCACAGTACCCACACAATATACACCCGTCCTCCACAATACCCACACGTTTTGGGGCTGGTTGGCATGTGGTAGCAAGGCCTGTGGTAGCACGCCAGTCCACCGCATGACTTCCGGTTTTACCTGTTTTAACCCAACTTTCTTCCATTGTTTTAAATGAATGAAGATCAGCTTCTCCCCCCCCCAAAAGTATTTTGTAGCTTCCACCAATGGAACTGCCCTCCCAATCCAATCAGGGCGTTTCTGTCACCCAATAAGATTTCTGATTTGTATTAGTTACATTTCTAACTGAACATAGATGATCGTGCCCAAATCCTCTAGCAATTCTCTAATTGTGGGAATCTGAGCCAAGGGTGTTTAAATCCCCATTTCTTATGGTAGAAAAGTTACCCATTAGAAACGGTCTGATGGTCATTAAAAGGGAACAGCGTATGTTATAATGACTTCTAATGTACATGATACCGCGCTCCTCCCTATAGAAGTTTGCTGCAGGTAAAAAGATAGGCCTTACATATAGAAAAAGAACGATTCCTGCGCTCCTACCAATTAGGCTAAGATAAAATAATATTCTCATGAAAAAGGGTATTTGATTAAACCCTTTGGCCAAAGCATTTGTAAGCCTGCATGCCACGTCAAGGCAACCCGTTTAATGCAGGTACCTACACTATACTGTATATACATGTAATAATTGTCCCATGGACTGGTGAAAAAGTGTTAAATGCCCTGTACAGTTTCTCACTAATATTAGGCAATCCTTTTCCTTGCTGCATACTTCCATAGGGCATTTTAAATTTAGTATCTCTGGAACGTCATAGGGGTAGGTTATTGGCTCATCTGCTTTACATAGCAGTTACTGAGCCCCTACCAATTTTCCAATTAGTGCAGGTATATTACACCCCAGTGTCAGTCTGGACATCACCCTCCATTGAATGGTGGGTGAATGAGTAAGGCTGACAGAGAGATGTATATGTGTAAGTTGTATTATATTCACACCAGGGAATTTGTGCACCCTGATTACCTTTATAGCAAAGGTAAGTATGATACTGGCTTTAGCCAGATTTTAATTGCACTATTCACATAAGCTTATGCTTTATTTAACCCCTTCAGGGCTTTAACACTTTTTCACCAGTCCATGGGACCATTATTACATATATATACAGTATAGTGTAGGTACCTGCATTAAACGGGTTGCCTTGACGTGGCATGCAGGCTTACAAATGCTTTGGCCAAAGGGTTTAACCAAATACCCTTTTTCATGAGAATATTATTTTATCTTAGCCTAATTGGTAGGAGCGCAGGAATCGTTCTTTTTGTTTTTCTATAATGACTTCTAATACCATATCCTGCAGATGGACTTCATACCCTGCATTATATAGAGGAGATGTGACCTCCATGGGAATGTGCCACGTTCAATGTCCTTAGGTGTATAATGTAAAGCGTAGATAATTACCAGGTCGCATATTGAGGGAGGGAATGTACATTACTGTCTGCTGAATAAATACTGTCATTACAGGAGACAATATCTGTGGAGGACGAGGGTACTGTGGTAAAAACCCAGGTGTGGGACGAGGGCGAAGGATTTGGACTGGAAGCATCAGCGGAACCATCCATAAAATCAGTGGAATAGTAAGTGATATGCACAGTTTCTGTAGGGATTCAGTGCCAGGAATATCCACATTCACTGTCTATATTTGGTATGGGGACAGGGGGCATTTAGTAAGCGAGGTAATGTAGTAAATATATACATTCTCTGTCGTATGAAAGGCATTGTAGGGATTGAATTGCTGGAGACAAGTCACTAAAGGTAGATAAAAAAGCAGGGCTCCAAAAAAGGTTTGGCGTGAAAATGATTTGACGCCTGTGTGTGCTGCGTTGGTGGGCCAGCGGCAACCCCTGCGACCCCACGACCTCCCTCGCTCTTGGTAGAGGTCTTTGTGTGCAAATCTGGCCATCTGAATGGCCACTGCAAAAATGTCCCTAATTGGCCCAGAAGGCCTGGGGTGAGTCTGTGACGTAAGCCCCCCTGCAATTGGCAAAATCCCTTGTGTGCTTCCCTGATTGGTGCGGATTCAGGCCCATAGGAGATTATAGAATAACACAACATAAATAATAACAAAAATATATTTAACCCATAAAGCCATTAATTGTCACTGTGGCTAACTAAGCCCTCACACTGGGGGCCTAAATAGCCATATTGGCAATCAATGTTGACCTGTATAACATATTGAATATCTTACCCCAGCTGAGATGAAGGCCATCCTCATCTTCATGGCTGAAGCCGCCCCGGAATAATTCATGCTGTTAATTACGTTCCGATAAATGTGGGGACGTGTTGCACTGTGTGACAATACACAAACATGCGGTATTGTGACTATTTTTTCACTGGATCCGCTATTTTTAACAGACGTGTAGGCGATGGGTGCAGAGGTTTAAAAGAGGAGACGTACTGTAGTTTTAGGGGAAATCAAAACAGGCTTTTATTAGCCGACGGTTTGAAACCACAAAAATACCGCTTATGTTTCAGCAAAAAGGGAGTAGCTACCGATCGGGGAGAGGGAACTTCTCCAGCGAGTGTGGCATGTTATCTGAGCTTTGTAACTAGCTACACTTGCAAACTCGTTCGACAAGTCCCCCAAATTCTCGATAAGTCACTTATCGAAGCTACTAGAATAGGCCCTATAGTCTTTTTAAAGGATTAACGAACCAGATGAGCAGGTTAATTAGGACAGTCTGCTTTAAATTAACCTGCTCAGTGCTGGGCTCAAGCTCTCCACACAGGTTTCCCTGCGAAGCTAATTAGACAGGGAATGCCCCCTGTTAAGGACCCCATATAAGAATGCTGCATGTGTAGCGCTGCAGCGTGGATGAATTGCACTATAAAAATAAACCAGTTTTGGCTTCATGGAGCTTGATGCATCCAGGCCTACGTGTCATAGTGTAGGAAATATTGATTTTCGGTTCTATAGAGGTTGACACACTTGCTTGAAACAAGTCACTAATAGTAGAAAAGAAACAAGGCTCCAAAAAATGTAAAGTGGAAATATAGGAAGCCACGCAGATGGGTTTGTAATAAGAACACTAAAGAAATATTTGTATGGGGTGCGCTAGAACGTGGATATCCCTCACACACACACCCAGAAATAAACCAGTCATCCTCTTTCTTTATTTTAGTCCAATATTCAACTCCGACAGTGAGAGCTCGGAGGAGTCGGAGTTTGAGTTGACTTCAGCACCTGTATCCGCGCCCTCAGAGCCTCCATCGTTTAGTCCAATATTCAACTCCGACAGTGAGAGCTCGGAGGAGTCGGAGTTTGAGTTGACTTCAGCACCTGTATCCGCGCCCTCAGAGCCTCCATCGTTTAGTCCAATATTCAACTCCGACAGTGAGAGCTCGGAGGAGTCGGAGTTTGAGTTGACTTCAGCACCTGTATCCGCGTCCTCAGAGCCTCCATCGTTTAGTCCAATATTCAACTCCGACAGTGAGAGCTCGGAGGAGTCGGAGTTTGAGTTGACTTCAGCACCTGTATCCGCGTCCTCAGAGCCTCCATCGTTTAGTCCAATATTCAACTCCGACAGTGAGAGCTCGGAGGAGTCGGAGTTTGAGTTGACTTCAGCACCTGTATCCGCGTCCTCAGAGCCTCCATCGTGCAGTGAGTACAGTGCTGAAGAGGAGGAGGCCACAGTACTCACTGAGTGTGAAGCTATGCTTCACACTTATGCCATAGACGATGGTTCAGCCGGCTTCAGAAACCTGACCCTACAGCCAATAAACCTCGAAACGTGTAACTATCCTATGGGACGGCCTGATGGTGTCAGATCCAATGGCGGTGGTGCTGGACCCGGATCTGAGGTTGCCGCGAGGCTTCACAGTTATACTAGAGGAATACCCATTCGCCAAGGTCCAGCCGGAATGAAACTCCCGGGCCTACAGACAATAAACTTGGAGAAATGTTCCTGTCCTATGGGACTGGACTCGCCTGAGGAAATCAGTGCTGTATTCAACGTCCACAATCGGCTGCCTGGGTGGGCTCCCTCCGTCACCAGCTAAGACCAAGCATGCCCCCCTCCACAGGTAGGAAAACGTGGATGAGGGGGGGGGGGGGAGCAAAAGACAAATGGGGGAAGAGAGGGGGGTATATTCCTTTGGACTTTACGGAATTGTCCATAGGGAATAATAGAAATCCACTATAGATTGTGGCAGCGTGAGTTCAATATGTCATTGTTGCTATTTACATCCTTGCAAAAAAGTTTGCGTGTTAATGCCTCCATTCTTAATGCATAGGAGGGTTAGGCTGGGAAACTCCTATTTGGCTCTTACTGTACATCCAAAGAAAGGAGAGATGGAGCACAGCTGGTAGTAAATAAACTTTATTTACAGTTTATTTAACAGTTTATTTACTACCAGCTGTGCTCCATCTCTCCTTTCTTTGGATGTCCGGTCACTGTGGAGTAGTGGCAGCCCGCACCCACGGAGGAAGTTCTGTTGAAGACCCCACAAATGTGAGTTATTCCAACCTACACATCTGAATTACCTTATACTTACCCAACCGATGTTTATGTCTGGTCACTAGCCAGTGAAAGTCACACATTATTCTAGTGGGACTTTTTCCAGCTATTCGGTATCTAGTGGAAGTGGTTTTATTTCAGTGTTGGAGTTTTTTGGTCTGGGAATACATGGGACCTCCAATGGACACTATAATGCTTTAATGTCTATAGGCTATGTGGCCAGTGGCTCATGTTAGAGCACCATACAGTTTTTGTGATTTTTTTGGCTCTTACTGTAATTTTGCGTAAATTGTAAATTCAGATCATTACAATGTAAATAATTGATAATCATATATATCACCCTGCCAGATAAAAGGAATATCATTTATATATCTTTTCCAGAGGATCAAGCTCACACTGTGGATTGCTATGCGTTATAATATTCTTCCCATATTCCACTAAGGAGACTTGCTCCCAGTGGCTGTAACGTAGTCACGGATAAAACGCTTTGTTGAACTAGAAGAAATTGTGTTTTAAAATCTGATCCCATCAATTAAAATAATGTGTGTTATACTTTTTCCCTGTTGGGATCATTGCCTTTTAATAGCCTCACAGCCTTTAGTAGGATCTGTTGATGTGTATAACGGAGTCACCTCGCATGTGACAAAAAATAAAATCATCTTTCTAATTGATGAAGTTGATTGTGCTTAAAGCGCGCGGTGGTGTGGTATGAGGAATGGCGGGACGCGAAATATATATTAGTATTGGAAGTTTGTCTATGTTCTCAGATAAGTTATATGTTAATCTAATGATACCTCATACGATTGGCATTCCTGGTTAGGCTGTAATAGTTTTGTGTATCTTGGGCAGAAAATGTAGGAATTTAAAGTACAACATGGAGTTTAACAGGAAACTCTAGAGGCCTCTTCCACTGATATATGGAGCTAATAGATTTCATCTCTCTATTCACAGGTATGATCTGTGGGTTCTAGTTGTTGAGCCTTCCCTGTTCGTGACCCTTCTTTGTTAATTTGGAATCCCTGTTGCTGATCCTGGACCGTGACCCCGACCTCGCTGTCTGCCGCCTGCCCTGACCATTTGCCTGCTTACCGACCTCGCTGTCTGCCGCCTGCCCTGACCATTTGCCTGCTTACCGACTTCGCTGGAATAGAGAGCGTTGATGGCGCACTGCCAGGGAATCCTGAGAGAGTCACTCAGGAACAAGAAACAGCCAGGCCACTCCAAAGATGAAAAAATGGTGTGAGGTTTATTGCATGCTGATAAACACACAGGTATTGGACAGGTAAACGCACCTACGCGTTTCGTACTAAGTGTACTTTATCAAGGTGACCAGAGTGCTCTAAAACTGCTAATTTATACTTACCCAGACCGCTGCCAAACCAATAGGATGCCGCGTCACCTTCGCGCGTCTCGCAGAATGGAGGCGGCTAATCCAGTCGCCTGTGTGTGCGAAATCGCGCGAGAGTGGTGCGCGCGCAAAGTGTACATAGACATGGCTGTGCTTTCGACTTCGGTCCACCGAGTGACGTCACAGCCGCGCACCAACAAAAATAACTTTATTAAACAGACAATGTGAAACGGACAAATAAATAGAATTATATAAAGAAAAAATATATACAATGGAGATACAAATAACTACAAATAACTAGTTGCTATGTAAGCAGCAACCCTATGCAACTGTATAGGAGAGAAAGTAGAAAAAAGGTACATTCGAAAATCTATGTATATTAAGGTGATAGATAGGTCATACAGGGATAGTGATATATGTTACAGTATATGGATTTAGGTAAGCATAATTGAGTATCTTTAATTCAACATACCAAATCCTTTAAATCACAACTAATGTATCCCATGGCCCATCAAGACATTGTTTGAACTACACATATTTGGTATTATTTCATAAAATGTACCCATACAGTTGGTATGCATAGGGAAAAATTAAAACACCTTGTTTATTGGAGGAAAGAACAGTATATGATATGGAGATCATATAAAAAATGTATATTCATAATAATCATAACATCCTTACATGTAATAAATTCATACAATATAAAGTATAAAGCATTGACATCAGTACTGTTCATAACAGAGGAACATTAGAATATAGCAGAAATTTTATCTCATTTCTATGTTACATATTAAGTTTTATCTCATATAGCATGTTGATAATTTTATAGTTATGAACACCGAGTGGGAAATTCAAATCTGTTTCCAATATATATGGTTAATTATAAACATATTTAATGATAATATAGAAAATATGATAGTGAGCTAGTATTTACAATGATATATATTTAAACTTATTTGTGAGAAAAATTAAAAAATTATAAGAATGATTATAAAAAAGTTATGAAGAAACTATTACACTGATATATAGTAATTAATAATTAAATATATATCAGCAGAAAATAAATGTTTAAATTTATAACTTTATAAAAAGTGACTCAAATCCCAATCGGTGTTCATGCCCAGAGGAGTTCTTGTTCTCAAGGTGAAGATCCAAAAGGATTCCCGTCTATCTAGTTGTTTCATCCAATCTCCTCCTCTGATGGGCATAGGAATATGCTCTATGCCTTGAAATGTGAATGAGCCAGCACAGCCGGTCGGACAACTAGAAAAATGCTTTGCGACTGGATGGTTCTGATCTGCATTATTAATGAGTCGTAAATGTTCAAGAATTCTAATTTTTAAACATCTAGTTGTCCGTCCCACGTACTGTAGGCCACATCCACATTTCAGTAAGTAGACAACATATGAGGAATTACAATTTATGAATGATTTTATAGTGTAGTTCTTTCTAGTATTGGAAGAAGTGAAACTCCTACTTTTAGTCATTTTTGAACAGGCTTTACAGTGGGAACATGGATATGTTCCATGAGGTATCGTAGATCTATCTTCTCTTGCAGGTTCAAAGAGACTGGGGGATAAGTGGTTCGACAGGGTTTTAGCCCGTTTGAAAATAACATTGGGGCCTGTTGCTATATACTGTAGGGTTTTAAAACGGGATCCAGAGACAGAACGTCCCAATGCTTTTTAAGAATATGTTTTATAGCTCCAGCTTGCTTACTAAAGGGGGTGATAAAGGAAGGACTTATGTTGGTTCTGGGTTGTTTGATAAGTGGTTCGACAGGGTTTTAGCCCGTTTGAAAATAACATTGGGGCCTGTTGCTATATACTGTAGGGTTTTAAAACGGGATCCAGAGACAGAACGTCCCAATGCTTTTTAAGAATATGTTTTATAGCTCCAGCTTGCTTACTAAAGGGGGTGATAAAGGAAGGACTTATGTTGGTTCTGGGTTGTTTGATAAGTGGTTCGACAGGGTTTTAGCCCGTTTGAAAATAACATTGGGGCCTGTTGCTATATACTGTAGGGTTTTAAAACGGGATCCAGAGACAGAACGTCCCAATGCTTTTTAAGAATATGTTTTATAGCTCCAGCTTGCTTACTAAAGGGGGTGATAAAGGAAGGACTTATGTTGGTTCTGGGTTGTTTATGTTGTTTAGTCAATAGTTTTTTCCTTTCCTTAGAGGACACTTCTAAAAGTGTCATATCTAAGTCCCTTCTATTATACCCTCTCTGTAGAAAGCGTGTGTGTAAGTCTGATGCTTGTATCATGAAGTCATCTTCATTTGAACAATTTCTGCGTGCCCTCATAAATTGGCTTTTGGGTATCCCTCTGAACATGGCGGGAGGGTGACAGCTGCTGGGCCTCAAGAAGGTATTACGTGAATTGAGTTTACGATAAAGTGTCGTCTGAATATTTAAAGTGGTGTCTATGTATAAACATAAATCTAGATAATTGATGTGCTGTGCATTATAGGTGTGGGTGAATTGGAGATTAAAGCTATTAGTGTTAAGTGACAAAATAAATTCATCCAAAAGTGTGACATCACCCTCCCAAATCAATAACAAGTCATCGATAAACCGTTTATAAAATAAAATGTGCTCCCTATATTTGTTCACTTCTCCAAACACGTGAAACAGCTCCCACCACCCCATAAAGAGGTTTGCGTACGAGGGGGCAAAGCTCGTACCCATGGCCGTTCCACGTGTCTGGAGATAGTGAACCCCATTGAAAAGAAAAAAATTGTGAGTAAGAAGAAAGTGAATTGAATCTAAAATAAACGTGACTTGTGCAGGTGATAAATCAGACCGGTTGAGGAAATACTCAGCAGCTGTCAGTCCATGTTCATGGGAAATAACAGTGTAAAGGGAGGTGACGTCCAATGTCACCCATAGCAGATTGGGTCTCCATCTGACGCCCTCCAGGGTACTAATTAGATGACTGCTGTCTCTAATGTAAGACGGTAGATTCTGAACCAGGGGTTGGAGAAAGTGGTCCACATAGCGTGAAACACCATCTCCCAAAGACTCAATGCTGGAGACAATTGGTCTCCCTGGTGGGGAAACCAATGTCTTGTGAATCTTCGGGAGATGGTGAAACACGGCAGTGGTGGGATGGGGTCTATATAAGAAATCCATGTCATTTTCATTCAGTACTCCCAACATGGAGCCTGCATCAAGTAAGTGCTTTAACTCCCTTTGGTATTTTTGGGTGGGGTCCAATGGTAGTACAGCATAGGAAGTCACATCTCCCAGTTGGCGTAATGCCTCTTTGAGATAATCATCCCTATGCTGCACCACCACCGCTCCACCCTTATCCGCGTTTTTAATTACCAATAATTTGTTATTCTTTAGTTTCTCTAAAGCTATAACTTCATCATCACTTAAGTTGTTATTTTTGCTGTATCGACATGGTGAATCAAACATAAAACCCTTTTGTAACAGCCTTAAGTCCCTCTCAACCAGATTTTCAGAGGTGGAGAGGAACTTACCCTTCACAAAGGTAGGATAGAAAATTGATTGCTTTCTCAGACCAGTGTTAGATCTACCCAAAAAATTGTTGGGATCAAAGGTGGATTCAGTGCCTGTATATAGTTCTTCAAGGTCTTGAATAGAACACTGTTCCTTGAAGGAGAATGTATTAATACGCTCTGCCTCAGTTTCAACTAACCTGTCATGTATCTCATCAGGTGTATTGCTTTCTATGTTGTCTTTATTTTTAAAGAATTTTTTTAGAGTGCATTTTCTAACAAATTTATTAAGATCGATCATGGTCTGGAAAAGGTCAAAATTCGTATCTGGTACAAAACCCATACCCTTATTTAGTAATGTCAGTTCAGTGTTGGTAAGTTCTATATTTAATAAATTAATCACTACATCACTTTCTCCTAAAAGTTCTTTTTCCTCTTGCTCGGTGCACCTTTGTACTGACTTCTTGTTTTTCTTACTCCGTCTTGTTCTTTTAAGTTTTTTGACCCAGATGGCTGTCCAGATGACTCAGAGGGATTATATGGACGGGTTTTATATTCTGTATCTCTATCGCGTTGTTTTTTCTCCCAAAAAGGACGTTGCTCTTTAGGAGCCTCTGTCCCAGATTGAGAATGTTCATCTTCATGTGTATTGAAAAATGATACAGTATGTCCCGTATTTTCCGTGTCAGATATGTCTGAATCACCCCTTGATTTTAGGATAGACTTCTTATTCCATGAATTGGTAGTTTTATCTTCTGGTGTAGAATGAGTGGGAAGTGTACTGCGGCTAGATCTCCTGCTAGGTGTAACCCTCTCCCATGTGTACACCTGATTGCGCTCATAATCGAGCTTGTCCCTGTCAAATTTTTGTTGTTTTCTAGATGTTATTTCTTTTTCAAGATCTTTAATTGATTTTGCAAGATTTGTGTCTAGGGCTCTGAAACCCTCCATTTTAGAAAATTTAGCCAAATGTGTTTGAGATGTTTTGATGTCTTTCTCTAGATCACGTTTCTCTTTGGTCTTTGCTTTCACAATCAGTGAGATTAGCTTAAAGGAACAGTCATTTAGGATAAGTTTCCATTCCTGTTCGAATTCTTGGTTAATAAAGCCAAAGGTTGGTGTCTTTTTGACTCGTAGCCCCCTTGAAATCCTCTTGACAAGCAAGTAGTTTTCCAAAAATATAAGATCCCACCAAAGCCTTGTATCATTGATGAGAAGTTTACTCAGTTTGAAAAACAAGTCATGTAAATCTGAGGAATCCTCACACTCTGCATCCGATTTGTTGTCAAATAACCTTTGGGCTTTTTTAAATCTCTGTGTATTATCAAGATAGTTAAAGACATAATCATCGATAACATTCTGGGGATTCATATCCTCTGTATCCTCAGTGTCCATTTTTTTTTTTAACGTATATATTTTTATTTTTTCAAAAAACATAGTAACATATAAATGGGGGAAGGGAGTGGGGGGGAGGGGGGTACAGAAAATAAAAGGGTTATGGGGTGGGGGGGGGGGGTAGGGCAGTGGAGTAGCATCCATCACTGGCTTCATGCAAGAAGCAAACATTCTATGATACTTGTCACATCCTATGCTAGGTCTAGATCTACCTAACCTTTAGTAGTTATTACTGGTTTCCTTACTATTTTATGGTTCCTATTGGGTTCTTCCATACACTGGCGACACACTTTATTCGAGCTCGGCTAGTCCCACGAATTCGGGTATACCCGGGTGTATTGAGGTTTGTGACTGTTTTCTGCCCGAGTGCATTGAGGTATTTTCAGGCAGGGATTGAAGCATTTTATTCCCGCTGGCTGCAATACTGCACAGTATTTATATATATACTGCATTACAATTCATGAATTTATGCCATCTGGTAGACACGCGAAGCATTGCAGCCTATTAAATCCTAATCATTATCATTTAACAGATCAGCCGCCCGTCAGCCAGGCATGAACCCAGGCTGGGAAGGCAAACGCAACGGGGCTTGTCAGAGGTGAGGAGCGGCGCATTCCAGGTATCTGCCAGGTACATACTGGGTATTTGCTCGAATAAAGTGTGTCGGTGCAGTATGTAGGTCTCCCAGGGGTCCCATATTGTCAGGAAGGAGTTGTGTCTGTCGTGTATTAGGCTTGTAAGTCTCTCCATCGTCATTATGTAGTTTATTTTGTGCAGTACTTCATTGATCGGGGGTGGGTCGTTCTTTTTCCAATGTCTTGCTATTAGATTTTTGGCTGCGGAGAGGATCTGCGTTATCAAAAAGTCTATTTTTCTCTCAAGTCCGTCTGTCGGTTTTAGTAAGAGCACTGTTTCTATGTCCCATGTTAGCTCTACCCCTGTTGTTTCTTCTATTAGGCGTCTAACTCTTCCCCAGAATAGGATGATTTGGGGGCAGGTCCACCATATATGTTTAAATGTGCCTATTTGGCCGCAGTTGCGCCAGCACATTGGGGAGGTTAGCGGGAAAAAGGAATGGAGGCGGGCTGGTGTGTAATACCATCTGTGTAGGACTTTCAGGTTGGTTTCCCTGATTAGGGAGCATCGGGAAGCTTTAGCTGTCCTTTCGTGGATTTCTGCCCAGTCCTCTTCCTCCAGGGAGTTTCCTATGTCGTGTTCCCAGTCTAGAATGTTTTTGCTTGTTTGGTCGTCATATTGTTTTAAAAGTACCTGATAGAGTTGGCAAATCGTTCCTTTATTGTAGTGACCTCTTTGATATAGGCTCTCAAAGTTGGTGAGTGGCCTATTCCAAGTGTCGCTTGGTTGGATTGAGGAAACATAGTGGGCCAGTTGTATGTATTGGAATATTTGTGTGGTTGGGATGTTATATTCCTCTCTTATTCCCATGAATGATTTAACTTTCCCTCCCTGTTGCATGTCTCCTAACCTAGAGAGCCCTTTCTCATCCCATTGCTTAAAAATGTTTGAGTTGTGAGCTGGTGTAAATTCGGGATTGGCTCCAATAGGTGTTAGGGGTGAGGGGATGGAGGAGATTTGCCTGTGTTTGCAGTTTTTATCTCAGATGTCTAGAGAGTGCAGTAAAACTGGGTGGGCTCTATAGGCTGTTTGTCTGTTCCCCTTTTTTACCCATAGAAGAGACGCTAACTCCTTTGTCCCTGCTTCCACTCTCTCTATATCCACCCACGGCTTTTTCCCTGGGGTTGCGGACCAATAGATTAGCGGACTTAGTCTAGCCGCTTCATAGTACTTTATTAAGTCTGGTTGGCCTAGGCCTCCTCTTGCCTGGGAGAGAGCCATCAGTTTTTTCTTTATCCTAGGTTTTCTGCCGTTCCATATAAATTTGGTTATCTCTTTTTCCAAATCTCTTATTACATAGGTTGGAACCGTAATGGGGAGCACTTGGAATAGATAAAGTATTCTAGGTAGTAGGTTCATTTTCACTGATATTATTTTACCCGTCCACGATATCTGGTATCTTGACCAAGATTCCAGGTCTTTTTTCAAGTTTTTGATAAGATTCGGGTAGTTTGCTCTGTACATTTCATCGTATGTTCTCGTTATATATATTCCTAGATATCTCATCTTGTCTGGCATCCATTTTATTGGGAATTTTTTCTTTAGTGCGCTTTCTAGTTCTGGAGGTATGTACAGGCCTATAGCCTCTGATTTTGTGTTGTTCACTTTGAAGTTTGAGAGTGTGCCAAATTCGTCTAGTGTGTCAAATAGGTTTTTTTTTTTGTAACAATTTCTTTTATTGGTCATTTTTCAAACAGGAATTTTTTTTACATACATTGTTATCTTGAGCCCAAGATAGTTATACATTTTGACCAATGTCTTTTTCTCGTTTTCCACGAGTGGGGAAAGAGGTGGAGAGGAGAGGGAGAAGGGAAAGGTAAGAAGAGTACTAACAGGGGAGAGGAAGGGAAAGAAAGATGGGGGAGGGTGTGGAGAAGGGGGGGGGGTCTGAGGCCGTGTAGTTTGTCCTCTTTAGGATGTCCTTTGTGTGGTCTTCTCTGGTTCTATCTCCCAAGCCAGGGTTCCCAAGTGTTCTGGAATTGGGGTATCTTTTTCTGGAGCATGGCCATGAGCTTCTCCATTAACATTACCTCGTTTATTCTCCTGACTACGGTAGTCTTTGAGGGAGGTTTGATTTGCTTCCAGGCCGCTACTATTGAACACCTGGCTGCTGTTAATATGGCCGTGGTGAGCCTGGACATCGGGGAGGGGATGTCCTCCGTAGGTTTGCCCAGCACCAGGATCAGCGGGTCAGACGGGAGTCTAAGTCCCGTTGTGTCTTCTACGAGTGTCTGGATCATGTTCCAGTACTTCTGAATCTCTGGACATGACCACCAAATGTGGGCCATGTCCCCCTTTTGACCACATCCCCGCCAGCAAAGATCTAATGTGCCGGGGTAGATTTGGCTCAGTCTAGCTGGAGTCAGGTACCACTGATACATAATTTTATAAATGTTCTCTTTTGTTATTGTGCATATTGATGTTTTTTTAGCTTGTTCCCAGATCTCTGCCCAGTCTTCCTGATCTATTTGAATCTGAAGGTCCTCTGACCATTTTTGCATATACCGGTGAGTAGGAGCCTGAGATCCGAGCTCCAGACCCTTGTAGATCTCTGATATCAGGCCTCTCTGGTATTTGTTTTTGATGCAAAGAGATTCAAACCTAGTGAGTGGGGGGAATTTGGCTGCTGGCGACAATGCCAGTAGAAAGTGGCGGACTTGTAGGTACTTGAATAGGTGGAGGTCGTGAATTTGATATTTGTTTTTAAGCTCTTGATAAGTCAAGATTACCTCTTTCTGCAGCAGATCGGCGACCAGCTTAATATTATGACCCTGAAATTGGTCGAATTGTCTTTGGGAGCACCCCGGTGGGAAGTTGGGGTTCCCGAAGAGTGGTGTGAGCTGGGAGGGGGATGCTATCAGACCATACTTCCCTTTGCTTCTAAGCCATATATTCCACGTGCATCTCATTGCTCCAAGATCGAATCTCTGTGGGCCAGTCCTACTGCTGTTTGGGGACCACATTGCTAACTGAAGGGGGCTATGACGTGCGTAGTGAGTTTCTATTTCAAGCCAGGAAGCCAAGGCCGGGTCGCAGTTCCATACCACTGCCTGCTTCAACTGTGTTGCTTGGTAATACTTGACTATGTCGGGGACTCCCAAACCTCCTCTCTCTTTTGGTGAGAGCAAAACTGATCTGGGGACTCTGGGTTTTTTATCGTTCCATATAAATTGGAAGAATTGGGATTGGAGATTTTTTAATACTGCTTGTGGAATTAGGATTGGGAGGGTTTGAAAATAATAAAGTAGTCTGGGCAGGATGTTCATTTTTATAGACACCATTCTACCAAACCATGATATTTGGTGCTTTCTCCATGCTTCTAGATCTTTCTTGATTTGATCGAGTAAGGGGGGATAATTATATTGGTAGAGTTTGTTATAGGAGTTGGAGATTTTAACTCCCAGGTATTTTATACAGGTGGTACTCCATTTGTACTTGTAATTGGCTTGAATAAGCTTCCATGTTTGGTCGGGTAGGGATAAATTTAGTGCCTCAGACTTGTCCATATTGACTTTATAGTCTGAGACTACTCCGAATTGGGTTAGGACTCTTTGGAGGTTAGGGAGGGAGATGTGGGGGTCCGTGAGCGTCAAGATCACGTCATCCGCAAATAGTGAGATTTTATGCTCCCTACTCCCGATTGGTATTCCCTTTATGCTTTTGTCATTCCTGATTGTCGCTGCAAGGGGCTCTATAGTTAAAGCAAATAGTAGAGGGGAGAGTGGGCAACCTTGTCTGGTCCCGTTCCTAATTTGTATTGGATTCGAGAGGCCTCCTGGCAGTTTTACATGGGCTGTGGGGTTTTGATAGAGGGCTCTCACTCCCTCTAGGTATGGGCCACAGAAACCGAACCTCTTCATAGTCTGGTCTAGGAATGTCCACTTGATTCTGTCGAATGCCTTTTCGGCGTCAAGACTTAGAATCATTGCTTTAGAACCAGTGAGATGCACGTGATCAATTATATCAATAATTTTGCGGGTATTGTCGGAGGCCTGTCTTCCTGACACAAAACCCACTTGGTCCACGTGTATAAGTCTAGGGAGAATAGGATTTAACCTGTTTGCCAGGATCTTGCTGTAGATTTTGAGGTCTGTATTTAATAGGGAGATGGGCCTGTAGTTTCCACATAATAGTGGGTCTCTACCCTCTTTGTGTATTATGGCGAGGTTTGCCTCTGTGATGGTGGCTGGGATTGGTTCGCCTTGTAGGAACGAATTAAACATGCTGAGGAGGTGGGGTGATAAGGTGGATCTAAACATTTTGTAGTAGGAGTTAGTGAACCCATCTGGGCCCGGGGCCTTAGATGGCTTGAGTGAGCTTATGGCCTGGTTCAGTTCCTCCTGTGATATCTTTTCATTGAGTGTTTCTAATTCCTCGGGGGTTAGCGTTGGTAAGGAGCATTGCTCTAAGTAGCGAGTAATTGTTTCAAGGCTGGCTGGGTCTTGGCCTGGAGGATGGAGGTTATATAGATCGGAATAGAAATCCGCAAATTCCTGCGCTATTTCTTTTTCAGTGTATGTAACCTGTCCCTTTCTATTCTTAATTCGGGATATCTGGGATTTGACCTTAGTTCCTCTTAGTTTGGCGGCCAGCAGTTTGTCTGCCTTGTTGCCTTTATCAAAATACTTCTGTCTAGTCCACCTGAGGGCCTTTTCGACGTCTTCTAGTTGAGACTGTTTAAGGGCCGCCCTTGTTAAGTTTAAGTTTTTTAATATTTTTTTTGGTGTTGTGGCTTTATGTTGTTGTTCCAGTTGTGCAATTTTTTCTGTCAGGCCTTTTTGGAGTTTGAGTTTAATTTTTTTCTTGTATGAGGCTATTGATATTAGATCTCCTCTAATTGTGGCTTTGTGAGCCTCCCAGAGCATGGCTGGGGTGGAGACAGACCCTATGTTTTGCTGGAAATACAGCGAGAGTTTTTGGCGTAAAGTCGCCTCTGTGTCTGGGCAATTGAGCATGGAATCATTTAGCTTCCATTTGTACTGCGTGTTTTTGATGAAAGGGAGGGTTAGGGTTAGATCTATGGGTGCGTGATCCGACCATGTGATTGATCCTATGCTTGACTGGGCAGAGGCCTGGAGAACATTTCTTGTACCTAGAAAATAATCAATCCTCGAGTAGGACTGATGAGGGGAAGAGAAGAAGGTATAGTCCCTTTGACCCTGGTGCTGGGCCCTCCAGATATCTACCAGAGAGAATTCCTCCATGATGTCCCTAAATTTCTTGGCTTTCTTTTGGGATTGTGAGATGTGTATGGCATGGGGGGGCGGTTGAGCAGTGTTAGAGGGGTTTGACTTGTCTTGCGTATGGGAGGCTACCATATTAAAGTCCCCACCTATGATAAGTGACCCCAAGGATTGTTGTTCTAGTGATTCAAGGAGTTTTCTGAGGAAGGGAACTTGATTGTCGTTGGGGGCATAAATATTGACTAATGTGATTGGTGTGCCTGCAAGCGTACCCTGAATTATTAAGAATTGCCCGTCTGGATCTGGGTGGGTTTTTGTGAGGGCAAATGGTGTCCCTGCTCTAATGAGGATGGCTACTCCTCGTTTTTTACTTGGGGACGAGGCAAAGTATGCCTGTGGGAACACGCTTTTAAATGTGTTAGGAGGGGTTGGAGAATTGAAGTGGGTCTCCTGAATAAGGATAATGTCTCCTTTGGATTTTTTCAGATCTTTCAAAACTAGTTTCCTTTTCCTCAGGGAGTTAAGCCCCTTGGCGTTTATTGATATGAGTTTAATGGCGGACATTATTGCTATTTGTTTTCCTTCGAGGCCCTGGGCTCCGAAGCTCTTGGGATTCCCATGTCAAGAGGTTTTCTTGGGTGTCAAAGATCCTAGGCCTGAGCTGGCATGGGTGGGGTATTTTGTCAGGCCTCGTGTAAGGGAGGGAGGGGTGAGACACATGAGGGGCGCCTGCGGGCGCTGGGAAGGGGGGAGGGGATAGGGGAAAGGCCTGGCGGGACAGGGTCGCCAGGAAGAAATAGGGTGGAAGGAGGGCCAGAAATGGTCCTCTTAATTTACTGCCAGTTGTATTAACCGGCATGTGGGCGTAAGGCCCGTTGGGAGAAGTCCGTTGACCCCTAAACCGAGGGAACAGGCAAGTCCGGGACGCAGACTCTCGAGAACTATGTACATCTTACCCTATCCTATGGGTTCTCATGGGGGGGGACCTAACGTTCGGGTCCCATGATATCCCGTTTCTGAACCAGCTAGTGTAAGCCATCACCAATACTCCTTAACTTGTGGGTTACGTATTGATCCTTTACCCCCATTAGGGGACCCCCGAACGAGGGGGAGAGGGGCGGGTCCAGAAAAAGGGGACGAGGAGGGGAAAAGGGAAAAAAAAAAAAGGGGGGGGGGGCTCCAGGAGGGGAGGGGTAAAGGGTAGGGGGGGGGGATTGGTGGGGAGGGAGGCGAGGGTGGGTGGGTGGGGTGTATGGGGGAGGGGAGGGGGGGGGAGAGGAGTGGCGAGGGGAGGGGGATAGGAGAGATACATCTCTCTATCATTATCATTCAGTTTGGGCGAGTTTGCCCAATGATTCAGCAACCCTCCCTTGAGGTTTAGTTACTTATTGGACCTTAAAGTTGAATTGTAACATTTGCCTTAGTTCGCATTCAACTTTTTATACCTTAATCCGTGATGGGTAAGGGGGGGAAGGGGGGGGGTGCGGGATGGGGAGGGGGGGAGGGGAGGAGGGACGGGGGGGGGGTGAGGGAGGGGGGAACATTCCTCTCTTTTGCTGACATAGAGTTCTAGTTTATTTATCAGACAGTAGAACAGACCTCCCTTGAGGTTTAGTTGCACCCTTAATTTAGGTGCGCGCTTGCATCATTCGTTCAGGTATTTGGGATGTTGTCTCTCAGTTAGTTGTGGGCCAATAAAGAGAGGGGGGGGGGGGAAGGGTTGGAGAGGTGAAGATGAGGGAAGGGATGGGGGAGGGAAGGGATGGGGGAGGGAGGGGGGAATGGGGGGGATATATCTCTCTATCCTTATCATACAGTTTGGGCGTATTTGCCCGTCATGCCAGCAAACCTCCTTTGGGGTTTAGTTACTCGTTGAACTTTGGAATTAAGTTGCTAGATTTACCTAAATTCCCGTTTAACTTTTTATACCTTAGTCAGTTGTGGGCGAGGGGGGGGGGGGGTGGGGGTGGGGAGGGAGGGGGGAGGGGGGGGAGGGATGGGAAGGGTGGGGGAGGGGAGGGATGGGAAGGGTGGGGGGGGGGCTGGGACAGGAGGGGAGTGAGGGAGGGGGGTACATTTCTCTCTTATTTTGATATACATTTCTAGTACAAGTATCAGACAGTGCAGCAGAGCTCCCTTGTTGTTTGGTTACTCCCTTAGCTTATGCGTACGATTGCAACGTTTGTTCAGGTATGTGGGATGTTGTCTCTCAGGCAATTGTGAGCCAGGAGGGGGGAAAGGGGGAGGGGGGGGGGGGAAGGGTTGGGGACCTATTGACCAAGGGTAGGTGGGCTGCGACAGAGAAGGGGAGAGGGGATCAGGGGGGGTGAAGGGGGGGGGTGAGGGTAAGGGGAGGGGGGGGTACACATCTCTTATACAGTACATTAGCAAGCCAATCGGGCCTGTTTCTTATCTAACAGCAGACCTCCCTTGAGGTTTGATTGCTCCATTAGCTTAGGGATTGCAACAGTTTTTTAATTGTTTGCTATGTTGACTCTCAGTCCTTTGCGAGGCACGGGGGGGGGGGGGGAAGGATGGGGGAAGGGCTGGGGGAGTAAGGATAGGGGGGGGTGGGGGCGGGTAGGGGGGGGGTGGGGGGGTTGAGTCGGGGGGGGAAGAGGGGGGAGGGGGAAGAGGGGGGGGTAAGAGGGGGGGGGTAAGAGGGGGGGGGAAGAGGGGGGGAGGGGGGAAGAGGGGGGGGGAAGAGGGGGGGAGGGGGGAAGAGGGGGGGAAGGGGGAAGAGGGGGGGGAGGAGGTAAGGAGGGGGGATGTATATCTCTTGTGCTGTACCTTAAGATGTTAAAACAGGCATATTTATCAGGTATTACAGTAAACCTCACTTGAGGTTTGATTACTTCCTTGACTTTACTATTGCATTATAACAGTTGACTTGACTTGGGATAACAATGTTAACTCTTAAACCGTTTTGAACCGGGAGAGTGAAGGGGGGAGAGGGTGGGGACGGGGGGGGGTAAGGCTGGTTGAGGGTGGGGGGGTCAGGACGAAGGGGTGGGGGGACCTATCTCTCATTTATTTGAGTCTAGCGTGAGGCACAGTCTTGCGGTTCCGGGGGGTTCCTCCAACCCCCATGGGACACGCGCTTAGGCGATATCCCAGCGAGGGTCGGGTCCCTCCAGGAGGGGGCGGGGGGGGGGGGGCGAAAAGTACTTACAGTTTGCTGCCCTCCTTGAGCTGCAGCCGTCCTCTTCTCCCCCCCCCCCCCCCCCCCGCAAAAATGCCAACTCCCCACCCACCCCCCGTCGCCCAAGCCCGTGGAGCTCGATTCCTCAGACCCCGGCAGCTCGAGCTTAAGCTCTTTAACTCGGAGCATGCTGACTTTTGACTTGCAGAGTGTGGATTTCTTCAGCTGTAAGCCTCTTTTGTCGGTGGCACCCTCCGTCTAGGGCGGTGATCCGCTGGAGTCCAGCTCTGCAGGATCCCGCCAGCTGGGACCGAGGGGGCGGCTCTCCATGCTCCACTCCAGCTGGTGAGTGAGCTGCAGTATCCATGTTGGGCGGAAGCCGCGTGCATCGCTGGTCAGCTCACCGTCTGGATGTCTTCATCCGGGATGAGGCCTCTCTCCGCCCCGGCTCCGGGTTGTTGTCTCGCTCTTCTTCTTGCTGGGCTGGGACGCGGTTCTGGTCCGGAGTCCAAGTAGCTGGCGGCGTTAGGCCGAGGGCTCGTGCAAACGGGGCCATATCCTCTGGGTGTTTTATTGTAAGGTATTTGCCCTTGTTATTTGCGGTGAGCCTGAAAGGAAACCCCCAACGATATCTGATGTCGTTTTCCTGCAAGAAGGTTGTTAGGGGCTTCATTTCTTTTCTCCTCAACACCGTTATTCTGGACAGGTCAGAAAATATCTGGAGGTGTTCATTTTGGAAGGTGAGTGTTTCTATTCCCCTACTCGCCGCCATTATCTTTTCTTTTGTAGTGTAACTGTGTAAACGCACAATTACATTGCGTCTTCTGCTTGGGTCTTCAGAGCGGGGCCCCAGGGCTCTGTGGGCTCGGTCTATCTCTAGATCACAGTCCTGCAGGGAGTCGCATATTGACCCAAAGAGGTCCACTAGGTAGGGGCGGAGGAGGCCAGGGAGAACCGTCTCCGGGATGTTGCGGATACGGAGGTTTTGCCTCCTATCCCAGTTCTCCTGGTCCTCCTGCGCTTCCCTGAGCTGCCCCAGTTCCTCCCGCAGCAGGAAAATTTCTTTCTCTGCCTCTGTCTGGCGCCTTTGGGACTCTTCCATCACGCCCTCTAGGGCTGTTGTTTTGTCTGCTAGGCCATTTATTTGCTGTGTCAGGCCAGTAACAGCTGTCTTTATTTCTAATTGTAGAGAGGCCTGCAGCTTTGTGTGCTGTTGTGCCATGAGTCCTTCCATAAAGGCTCTGGTGATCGGTTCTTCCTGCGCCTGGGCCTCCTTTTGTCGGGCTGCTCTGCCCTGTTGCGCGTGGTCACCGCGTGCGCCTCCGCCATCTTGGATTACAGGCTGCGTGTCCGGGCTTCTCTGGTGTGGCGAGAATAGCTTTGCAACCGCTTGTGCTGCGGGTTTCTTCGCTTGCTTGGACATCTTGGTGTTGTTGCCCCTCGCGGGTGGGTAAGTTTTGGGCTGAAGTTTTAGGTGGAAGGGTGCTATATTTGTAATTTATACGGGAGAGTCTGCGGAGCTCCCAAACTACCCGTCCATGTCAGCTGACGTCACCGGAAGTCTCCGTCAAATAGGTTTTTTAATGAAGTATCTGGGTTAGTCAGGGAGAGTAAAGTGTCGTCCGCAAATAGCAACACTTTATATATGTTGTTTCCTATTGGGACACCCTCTATCCCTTGGTTCTCTCGTATTCTTGAGGCTAATACCTCTATGCACAGAGCGAATAGCATTGGGGAGAGTGGACACCCTTGCCTGGTACCATTTGAAACTGCGAATGGTTCTGATGTGTAGCCTGAGGTGCGAACTGTGGCTATTGGGTTGAAATATAGCGCCTTTATGCCTTTAATAAAGTTTCCATGTAGGCCCATCTCTCTGAATACCCGGAACATAAAGGGCCAGGCCACCCGGTCAAAAGCTTTCTCAGCATCTAACCCTAGAATCAGGGTAGGGCGTTGGTTTTTGTTACTGTTGTGGATAATGTTGATTACTCTCCTGATGTTATCAGAGGCCTGCCGTTCTGGGGTAAACCCCACTTGATCGGGGTGTACCAAGGAATTTAATACTCTGTTCAACCTGGTTGCTAAAATTTTGGCGAATAGTTTTATGTCTGTGTTTATCAGAGAGATGGGCCTATAACTGGAGCATAACGTCGGGTCCTTTCCTTCCTTTGGTATTACAATGATAGAGGCCTTTAGGGACTCTTTTGGTGGTGCTTCTCCGTCTAGGATCTTATTGAACCAGCGGATCAGATATGGCTTCAACGTGTGTTCGAATTTCTTGTAATAGAAATTAGTAAACCCGTCTGGGCCCGGGGCTTTGGAGTTCTTGAGGGATTTAATGGCTGCTGTGACCTCCTCTGCTGTTATCGGGGTTCCTAGTTGGGCTGATTCTAACTCGTCTAGTTTGGATAGTTTTGTGTTTTTTATATATTCGTCTAACTTTGCTTCGAGCCTCTTATTAGCTTTGTCGGGGTTTGTCAAGTTGTATAAGTTACTATAGTACTGGACAAACTCTTTATTGATTTCAACCGGATTGAGTGTTAGGCTATCTTGTTTGGTTTTTATGCTGTATATATTGAGGTTTGCTGTTTTATTGCGGAGTTTTGCCGCCAATTGCCTGTCTGCCTTATTGCTTTTTTCATAAAAGATCTGGTTTGTCCACCTCATTGCTTTTTCAGTATCTTCAATCAGTATATTTTTAAGTTCCAATCTATCCTTATCTATCGCTGCTCTAACTTTGTCCGTTGGGCTTTGTTGGTAGGTCTCCTCGTTTTCTCTAATACTATTGTTTAGTTAATTTATCTTTTTGTTTTTCTCCTTTTTCCTATGGGAGGCAATACTAATTATCTTGCCTCTGAGAGTAGCTTTATGCGCCGCCCATAGTGTACAGTCGCTGATTTGCCCGTTGTCATTTATTGCGAAGTAGTCCTGTATAGCCTTTTCTATAGCTTTTTTAGTGTCCGGTAGTCTGAGCAGTAGGTCGTTCATTCGCCATTGTGTGCCCGTCGGTCTTTGGTGTAGGTCTCTTATGATTAGTGTAACTGGGGCGTGGTCTGACCATGTTATATTATCTATTTCTGCCTTTATTATCCTCTCCGCCTGTTCACTAGATACAAATATATAATCAATGCGAGTGTATTGTTTATGCGGGGGTGAGTAGAAAGTAAACCCTTTGGTTAGGGGGTTCATTAGCCTCCATGCGTCGACCAGCCCACCCAGTCTTATGCTTTGTTTTAGAGCGGTTGAGCTGTTCCGTCTCCAGTTTTGCTCTTTGCCCTTGTGTTTCGCCTGATCTTTATTGCAGTCTATAACGGTGTTAAGATCCCCTCCAATTATTAAGTAACCCTTCTTATATTGGCTTATCGTCTCGAAAGCCTCATTAATATAGCTCTCTTGATCTGTGTTGGGGGCATATAGGCTAACAAGTGTTAGTTCTGTCGCGCCTAATTTACCGGATACAATTAACAGTCGCCCGGTCTTGTCCCTCTTTATTTTTTCTACTACAAAGGGGATACTAGTTCTAATCAGGATGGCTACTCCCGCTTTTTTGTCTGTTGCTGGTGAGTGGTAAATTTGGTTATAATTTTTGTCTTTTAACCTAATCGTGTCTGCTCTGTTCAGGTGTGTTTCTTGAATCATGTGTATGTCGCTTTGTCTGTTTTTGAGGTCTCTGAACAGTAGTCTCCTTTTCATGGGAGAGTTCAGTCCTCTGACATTCTGCGTTGTTATTTTTAGTACTTTAGCCATATGTTGGTTTAAAATTTCGTGCGCGAGTGTTTGCCGGAGGGAGCTTGTTGTTAGGGGGTGCCCTGTGGTGATTTTTCGGATTGCGGGACCTTATCCCAACTATTGTTTTGGTTGTGCCAAGTTGTGTGCATTTAGGTGTACTCCAGTGTGGATGAACTGGGGAGAACATTGGGGCGGAACAAAAATAACCTTGGGGGTTTTTAACAAGGGGTGGAGTGGTGCCCTCTGGTGCTTTGGGCCTTTGACTCTGCGTTTGGGGTGTCGGGGACATGCAGGGTCAAGAAAAAAGGGGGAAAGTGTGTGTGGGGTGCAATGTGGTACTTGCAGTCTGGAGAGTATGGTTTGTAGTCTGTAAACTGTAGTCAGCTCCGTTTGGAATTCCGACGGCTAGTCGTGTTGTTGATCAACCTTCTTTTCTGCTATGACTGACTGGAACTAAAACACAGATGTGGTGGGGGGAAATACAACAATCAAACTTCTGGGTCAAACATGTTAAACAGTTTTAAACACAGTAAATAGAACAAAAAAAAAAAAAGAACAGAAATTCCTTTCTCTCCCTTTTCCTTCAACTATCTGAGCTAGATCAAATCTATAGAGGCTTAATAATGGCTTAAACCTTGTGCTCTCAGTTATCTAGTTGTACTGTGTTTTTTCCTTTTTCTTTTTCCCTTCCCTTCTATAAAACCTTTTTCCCTCCCTCCTCCCGCTCCCGTTAGTTCGTGTCTTTGTATTTGGAACAGCATACAGTTTCGGGGCTGGGGGTTACAGTTGAGGTAGGAATGTCTCTCTTGTACTCTCGTGGTTTTGCCGTGTTCTGGTTGTTAAGCCTCAGCTCTTGGGGCTTGATGGGTTATCCTGGGTTAGTTGTCACCCTGGACCACCTTTCACGCCTTGGTCGTGGAAAAGTTTTCCCTGTATCACTTCGTAGTTCTTCCGGGATCTCCAGTCCTAGCGCTGCGATGAATTCTGGGTCTTCCTCTGGGGTTCGTAGGGTGGCCTGTTTGCCTTTGTTGGTGGCTTGGAGACGGAAGGGGAAGCCCCATCTATACCTGACGTCTCTGCTTCTCAGATAGCCTGTGATTTTCTTGAGTTCTCGCCTTTTGGCCATGGTTATTGGTGAGAGGTCCGGGAAAATTTGCAGTTCCGTGTCCTCAAAGGAGATTTTATCTAGGTTTCTGACTTTGGTATAGATTTCCTCTTTGGTAGAGAAGTAATGGAACCTTGTGATTACGTCTCTGGGCCCTCTGTTTTCAAATTCTCTCGGCCTGTAGATTCTATGGGCTCGGTCAAGTTCCAGCTTTGCTTCGGCGATTTCTGGGAGTATGCTCCGAAAAAGTCTGTTTAGGTATGGCTTGATTTCCTCGTTAAGGACTGTCTCCGGGATGTTGCGAATTCTAAGATTGTTCCTTCTCGATCTGTTCTCTGCCTCTTCTTGGGCGTCTTGAAGGCGCGAGATCTGTTTTTTCATTTGGGTTATGTCCTCATCTGTTGCCGCTTGTCCTTCGGTGACTGTCTCCATGGCCTCGTCCAGTCCTGTCGTCTGCTCCTCTACCTCTACAATCTTGGTGTGTAGGCTCTTCATTGCGGTTTGTAACTCCTCGTGAAACGCCTGTTTAATTTCTTTAACACAGGTTTTTAATTCTTTCCTGATATCTGGGTGCCTATCTGCTTCTGACCCTGAGTCTGAGTCTGAGCGATCTTGAGCTTCTGCAGCTTTATCTTTGCCCGTTGGTGTGGGCGCCACGTTCCTTCTAGTGAAGAACGTGGAAGATTCTGACTTCCCTGTCTTTTTAGGAGGGGCCATGCCGTCTGTGTTCAGCTATGGGCTGTAGAGAACAATCAGGTCTGGGTCTTCCTCCTCTATATTGGTTGCTAGGTTATCTTGGATATGGGGAGCTGAGGGTGGTTCTTGTCGTTTTTTCTGGGCTCGCAGCTATCCCACATATGCACCCCCACACTTGGGCATTTTGTTAGTCCATGGGACTAGTTAGATGGTTCACTGTTTCGTCTCCTTGGGTAAAGGGGGGGGAAGGGGAGGGGCGCGGGCGCTCATTCACTCCGCTCTTTATTATTCGCCTTTTTCGCTGTGTGTAACTTTCAGCGCTTTTCAGGCCCCCTTGGGCTGTGGTTTTTATTACTTTGTTTATAGTGGTTGTTTTGTCTGGGTCTTTCTCCCTTTAAGGGCCAGTGGCGGCCATCTTGGGTTACAAGGTAGGAGACGGCTGCAGCAGAGGGGCTCTTCTCGATCCTAGCTGGTCTGCCCCCTTCACTTCTCCTTGCAGAGAGGGGTCTCCTACTTTCTCTGCTACAGCGGAAGGGGGGGGTGGGCACAGGTTGGGGGATTAATGGTGTCTAGCTCTGCGCTTCCCCAGAGGGGCTCCGACTCCCACGTGGCCGCCTCCCGCCCCCTCCTGTCTGTGGGGCCCTCTCCGGTCCGTCCTGAACCGTCCCCCCCTCCCTCTATACCTCTGTCGTCGTTGCGCCGGGGTCTCCGCTTCTGCGGCTCTGAGTTGGGGTACGAGGTTCCTTCTCCGTTGCGCCGGGGTCTCCGCTTCTGCGGCTCTGAGTTGGGGTACGAGGTTCCTTCTCCGTTGCCCGGTGTTGTGCTGCAGCCTTCAGCTCGCTCCTATTCAGGCGCGTGCGGCGGCCATCTTTTGTGCTCCGCAAGCAAATTTTAAATATAAGTGGAGCTCCACAAAGATCAAATACCCAATAACACAGGCTGAAGGTCTCTGTGCAGCAGGGGGTGGGCAATGTGAGGGGGAAAAGAAGAAGCAGAGGTCCCAAAATGGGGCCGTCGCGCCCATAATGGCCCGTGCCTCCAGGGGGTACTTAACGTGCCTTCCTTTCCTTCCCCCCACCTCGAGGCTTGGTGGATTTGCGCGCGAATCAACAAGGGGAGGGGCTAATGGGGCGGGCTATTTAAACCCTGCGCTCGCAAAAGCTACTCACTGACTCTGTTTTGAGTGGGAAACTGAGTTTTTGAGTGGGAAACTGAATGGGTGGGTGAGTGGGAAACTGAATGGGTGGGTGAGTGGGAAACTGAATGGGTGGGTGAGTGGGAAACTGAATGGGTGGGTGAGTGGGAAACTGAATGGGTGGGTGAGTGGGAGACTGAGTGGGAGACTGAGTGGGAGAGTGGGTGGGAAACTGACTGGGTGGGAGACTGACTGGGTGGGAAACTGACTGGGTGGGAGACTGACTGGGTGGGAGACTGACTGGGTGGGTGAGTGGGAGACTGACTGGGTGGGTGAGTGGGAGACTGACTGGGTGGGTGAGTGGGAGACTGACTGGGTGGGTGAGTGGGAGACTGACTGGGTGGGTGAGTGGGAGACTGACTGGGTGGGTGAGTGGGAGACTGACTGGGTGAGTGGGTGACTGACTGGGTGGGTGGGTGACTGACTGGGTGGGTGAGTGGGTGACTGACTGGGTGGGTGAGTGGGTGACTGACTGGGTGGGTGAGTGGGTGACTGACTGGGTGGGTGAGTGGGTGACTGACTGGGTGGGTGAGTGGGTGACTGACTGGGTGGGTGAATGGGTGACTGGGTGGGTGAGCGGGTGACTGACTGACTGACTGAATGGGTGGGTGACTGGGTGACTGACTGAATGGGTGACTGAATGGGTGGGTGACTGAGTGACTGGGTGGGTGACTGAGTGACTGGGTGGGTGACTGAGTGACTGGGTGGGTGACTGAGTGGGTGGGTGAGTGGGTGGGTGACTGAGTTGACTGAGTGGGTGGGTGGGTGACTTGACTGGGTGGGTGGGTGAGTGGGTGGGTGGGTGATTGAGTGGGTGGGTGACTGGGTGAAAGTGACTGGGTGGGTGTGTGGGTGTGTGGGTGACTGGGTGGGTGACTGGGTGGGTGGGTGGGTGTGTGGGTGGGTGACTTGGTGGGTTACTGGGTGGGTGGGTGGGTGGGTGGGTGACTGACTGGGTGGGTGGGTGACTTGACTGGGTGGGTGGGTGACTTTGACTGGGTGGGTGGGTGGGACCCTTGACTGGGTGGGTGGGTGACTGGGTAGGTGGGTGGGTGACTGGGTGGGTAGGTGGGTGGGTGACTGGGTGGGTGGGTAGGTGGGTGGGTGACTGGGTGACTTGACTGGGTGGGTGGGTGACTTGACTGAGTGAGTGGGTGGGTGACTGAGTGAGTGGGTGGGTGACTAAGTGAGTTTTTGGGTGACTAAGTGAGTGGGTTGGTGGGTTACTGAGTGGGTGGGTTACTGAGTGGGTGGGTGACTGGGTGAAAGTGACTGGGTGGGTGGGTGGGTAACTGAGTGGGTGACTGAGTGAGTGGGTGGGTGACTGGGTGGGTGGGTGACTGGGTGAAAGTGACTGGGTGGGTGTGTGGGTGACTGGGTGGGTGACTGGGTGACAGTGCGTGGGTGGGAGACGGTGGGTGACTTACCTTGACCCCGTGGCATCTGGCTGGGGCAGGAGGTGAGTTCGGGAAGCTGGGGGGGGGGCAAGAGTGGCAGGAGACCCGTCCGGGAGCCGACGCACGTGAGGGGGAGTCCCGCGCCGCGCTTCCCCTCCGTCCGGGAGCCGACGCACGTGATGGGGAGTCTCGCGCCGCGCTTCCCCTCCGTCCGGGAGCCGACGCACGTGATGGGGAGTCTCGCGCCGCGCTTCCTTTCCGTCCGGGAGCCGGCGCACGTGATGGGGAGTCTCGCGCCGCACTTCCCCTCTCCGGTAGTGGCGCACGTGAGGGGGAGTCCCGCGCCGCCCTTCCCCTCTCCGGTAGTGGCGCACGTGAGGGGGAGTCCCGCGCCGCGCTTCCCCTCTCCGGTAGCGGCGCACGTGAGGGGGAGTCCCGCGCCGCGCTTCCCCTCTCTGGTAGCGGCGCACGTGAGGGGGAGTCCCGCGCCGAGCTTCCCCTCCGTCCGGGAGCGGTGCACGTGAGGGGGAGAGCAGGAGGCCCGGCCCGCGCTTCCCCTCTCCGGTAGCGGTGCACGTGAGGGGGAGAGCAAAAGGCCCGGGCTGCGCTTCCCCTCTACGGTAGCGGCGCACGTGAGGGGGAGAGCAGGAGGCCCGGGCTGCGCCGCGAGGGGGGAGGAGCCTGGAGTTTGCTGCTGAGCAGGAGGGTCGCGGCGCACGGTGAGGGTGATGGTGCGGCTGGGGATGTTGCGGAGCGTGGGGATTTGGGTGAGGTGGGGGGAGAGAGTGAGGGGCACCGGGAGAGGAGGGGGGGGTGTGTGTGGAAGGTGAGCTGCGGTCCAACTGACGGGGGAGAGTGAGGGTGTGTGTGTGTGTGAGGGTGTGTGTGTGTGTGTGTGTGAGGGGGGGGTGTGTGTGTGAGGGTGTGTGTGTGTGTGTGTGTGTGTGTGTGTGTGTGTGTTTTTTTTTTTGCCCGTCACTCTGCCTCAGGCCAATGAGAGGTGCGGGGGCGGGCAGGCCAAGGGACCAATGAGATTGCCGCTAGGGACGCAGACATACAGTGCTTTCAGAAATATATAGTAGACAGATCAGAACCATCCAGTCGCAAAGCATTTTTCTAGTTGTCCGACCGGCGGTGCTGGCTCATTCACATTTCAAGGCATAGAGCATATTCCTATGCCCATAAGTTTAAATATATATCATTGTAAATACTAGCTCACTATCATATTTTCTATATTATCATTAAATATGTTTATAATTAACCATACATATTGGAATCAGATTTGAATTTCCCACTCGGTGTTCATAACTATAAAATTATCAACATGCTATATGAGATAAAACTTAATATGTAACATATCCATCTAGAAATGAGATAAAATTTCTGCTATATTCTAATGTTCCTCTGTTATGAACAGTACTGATGTCAATGCTTTATACTTTATATTGTATGAATTTATTACATGTAAGGATGTTATGATTATTATGAATATACATTTTTTATATGATCTCCATATCATATACTGTTCTTTCCTCCGATAAACAAGGTGTTTTAATTTTTCCCTATGCATACCAACTGTATGGGTACATTTTATGAAATAATACCAAATATGTGTAGTTCAAACAATGTCTTGATGGGCCATGGGATACATTAGTTGTGATTTAAAGGATTTGGTATGTTGAATTAAAGATACTCAATTATGCTTACCTAAATCCATATACTGTAACATATATCACTATCCCTGTATGACCTATCTATCACCTTAATATACATAGATTTTCGAATGTACCTTTTTTCTACTTTCTCTCCTATACAGTTGCATAGGGTTGCTGCTTACATAGCAACTAGTTATTTGTAGTTATTTGTATCTCCATTGTATATATTTTTTCTTTATATAATTCTATTTATTTGTCCGTTTCACATTGTCTGTTTAATAAAGTTATTTTTGTTGTAAAAAAACACACCACTTGAGACTCGGTCGGTCTACTGAATATGACGTCACACTGGCGCGCCCACTCAACATGGCGCGCGGCTGTGACGTCACTCGGTGGACCGAAGTCAAAAGCACAGCCATGTCTATGTACACTTTGCCCACACTGCCCATCCTATGGATGCGCGCGCACCACTCTCGCGCGATTTCGCACACACAGGCGACTGGATTAGCCGCCTCCATTCTGCGAGACGCGCGAAGGTGACGCGGCAGCCTATTGGTTTGGCAGCGGTCTGGGTAAGTATAAATTAGCAGTTTTAGAGCACTCTGGTCACCTTGATAAAGTACACTTAGTACGAAACGCGTAGGTGCGTTTACCTGTCCAATACCTGTGTGTTTATCAGCATGCAATAAACCTCACACCATTTTTTCATCTTTGGAGTGGCCTGGCTGTTTCTTGTTCCTGAGTGACTCTCTCAGGATTCCCTGGCAGTGCGCCATCAACGCTCTCTATTCCTCTGGATCATCACAAGATGGATTGCACGCCGCTGACGACACGAGTGCCCCCTTGGTAGTACAGGTAAAAAGCCACAGTGCTTTTCATTTAATCCTGCGTACCATGGTCATTGACCACTTATTCCTATAACACTGGTCTGGGTTTGTGATACTGTAATTTAGTGAGGGTCTGGCTGACTCCACATTTGTCCCACCAGTTGTCAATCAACTTCATTGGGGGCACTCCAACGTTGTTAAGGTTAACCCTTTGTGGACCTACATTACACTGGATGTCCAACAAGGACTGGTCTCAATTTAGAGCATCACACTCATTCTGTTTCTATGTGATACCGACTTCGCAGTCTGCCGCCTGCCCTGACCCTTTGCCTGGCTTACCGACTACGGATCCTCTAACAGGACTCTGTCCCTGGGCTCTGGACTGTTAATTGGCATCCATACCTCAGCCCTGCGGGTCCACTTCCTGATCGGAGATGAGTCCCATCACACTATCATAGTGTCAGGCCCGGAGGGATCCGAATCCACAAAACCTGCTCTTTAGGGCAGGAGCTCTAGTAGTGAACTAAACCAGCTGCTGGATAGCTCTCTTGCCTCAGTACACTCCGCCTTCTCACACCTGCTACCACTCAGCCTCCTGGATATACCACCTGGCTTCCTTGAAAAGCTGACTGCTTCCTCTTCCTGGTTGCTACATCAGTGGTGTTTGTCCCATTGTATCCAGTCTTGGTTTTGGAACATTAATGATTCATTCAACCTGCTACCTGAACAGTCTTGTCCTCAGCCTGCTCTGGCCACAGCCTGTTAACATCGCTCCTGCTTTCAGCCTCCACTGACCCTCAGCCTGTCTGACCTTTGTTTCTGCCTTGTCCATTTGTACTGTGTTTTCCGGACAATCCTCCATGACACCTGTCATCAACAACCTAACACCTGTCATCAACGAGCTCTGTGATACATCGAACGTCTCTATGGCCATGCTCCAGTCAGTCCAGTCTTGCCTTCTCCAGCCAACGGATCCGCTCTCTGCCTGAGAGCCCACCATCACCTGGTGCCTTATATGGTGATCTGGTCATGACATAGATTCCGCTGGTCACAGTCATGACCTCTATCCCACAAGCTATCGGAATTAATGGAAAAAATGGCAGAAGACCTCATATATCATGATTGTCCTATCAAGCTCTTGCCTGGATTCCATGTGGCCACATTCATCTGTCTGAATCTGAACTTAAGGTACTGCAGGAATACATGGTTATTTGGCGGGGATCACATATTTTCTCTCTTTCTGCAGAGGGTTACAATTGTAAGATAATCTCTTTCTGTTTCTATACATATTATTTCAGTGTCTATGACTCCGTTACAAACTTTGGTAAATATACGATCAAGATAATCCGTCCATTTGTAAGTATCCAATACTTTATCGTACCTATTTATATACCCAGCTCATGGTAGTAATCATGTTATAGAAACCATAGTTAGTTGATAAATATTCCAAATCTGTTGTAGAACCAGCTGTGGAACCGTTATCCAAGGAAAGGATTAAATGCATCTTTAATTGTCACCACTGCAATACTTTGCGACTGCCTGCCTGCTCTGAATACAGTAAGTGTTCCCGTACATATAGCTGTGACCCCCTGCTCTGAATACAGTAAGTGTTCCCGTACATATAGCTGTGACCCCCTGCTCTGAATACAGTAAGTGCTCCCGTACATATAGCTGTGACTCCCTGCTCTGAATACAGTAAGTGTTCCCGTACATATAGCTGTGACCCCCTGCTCTGAATACAGTAAGTGTTCCCATACATATAGCTGTGACTCCCTGCTCTGAATACAGTAAGTGTTCCCGTACATATAGCTGTGACTCCCTGCTCTGAATACAGTAAGTGTTCCCGTACATATAGCTGTGACTCCCTGCTCTGAATACAGTAAGTGCTCCCGTGCATATAGTCTCTGCTATATTTCTAATTCTAAGATCATTGCTTTTTAAGATTTTAAGACATTTATTTCTTCATTTCATCTTCAGCTTCAGTTGCTAGTTGAGAAATGTCTACATTTTGGGCTCAGGTTCTGTTGTTCTCTCCCCTAGGAGATCATTTCCAGCTTAACCTCTGCGACTGAATACCTGGACTAACATTCTGATTAATTTCTTCACACAGGTACAACTTAAATCTAATGAACCACTGCTTGGTACGTCTAACTAGAATAGGCAAACCCCTCCCTTAATTATTAGTCAAGGGAATGTGTTTAGAGTATTTAAGTGAGTCTATCTTGGCTGTGTAAATGCACAAATATACCGTTTTTTCTTTCAGAAGTAACATTTTGTCACTGTTTAACCTCCCCTCACAACAATGAAACAAGCCCCAGTCACACTCACAGTTTTGTATACTTTTGTTATTTCCCAGCATGGCATTACGCATACACACACACGTGTGAAAATAGTGATTATTTAGATAATAGTTACTAACATTAAGGATGGCGTTTTCTGGTGTACCTTTTCTTTCCTTCGCACCTTCCCACTGTGTGTGTGTGTGAGAGTGAGTGTGTATATGAGAGTCAGTGAGTGTGTGTTGTGTGTGTGTGTGTGTCACTGTTTCACTTGAATTTGTTTTGAGAAAGGTCGATTCACCTCAAATCTCCTGCAAGTGTCACATGATTGCTGTTTTTATTCAGACGGTATGCTCTAATTCTGGGAGACAGGTATAGCGGTGTCAGCATGGGACAGCAATCTCCCTATTAAAAAACAGTTGAATGTAATATATATATATATATATATATATATATATATATATATATATATATATACAGTGTTCGACAAACCTATACATTTGCTCGCCCCGGGCGAGTGGATTTAACATCGTGGCGAGCTCCTATTGGCCCAAGCAGCACACGTTTGGTACTAGGTGGCGAGTAGATTTTTTTTGTGTGGCGAGTAGATTTTTTGGTGATTTGTCGACCACTGTATATATATATATATATATATATATATATATATATATATATATATATATACACACACACATCAAGTTTATACATATAACATATATTATATAGAATCCTTAATGCTACGATATTTCACTAAATACTGGACACCGCTACTTCAACCGTATAGAAAAACTAATTAGCAAAAATATTGGCCGCCTTGCATTGCAGGGACACCTCGTCCAATGAAGGGACTGTGTAAATTAAGAGTATTTTGGGGTAGTGTTGGGGGCTCTCGGGTGCTATAGTCTCTGCTATATTTCTAATTCTAAGATTATTGATTTTTAAGGTTCTTTTAAGACATTTATTCCTTCATTTTATCTTCAGCTTCAGTTGGTAGTTGAAGAGATTCCTGCATTTTGGGCTCAGGTTCTGTTCTCTCCCCCTAGGAGATCATTTCCAGTCTAATCTCTGTGACTGCTTTGTGGAGCTCTGTCTGATATGTTCAGGTGATACTTGTGAGCAGATCCTCCACATCTCTCCTAGATACTCCTGTCTCCTCTTCTTTCTCCAGGTCAGAGTCTGGGGATACGTGGGGAGATAGAAGCAAGGAGCCGCCATTTTCACGCTCCGCCACGGGGCCAACCGCCTATGGATTTTTAAGGTTCTTTTAAGACATTTATTCCTTCATTTTATCTTCAGCTTCAGTTGGTAGTTGAAGAGATTCCTGCATTTTGGGCTCAGGTTCTGTTCTCTCCCCCTAGGAGATCATTTCCAGTCTAATCTCTGTGACTGCTTTGTGGAGCTCTGTCTGATATGTTCAGGTGATACTTGTGAGCAGATCCTCCACATCTCTCCTAGATACTCCTGTCTCCTCTTCTTTCTCCAGGTCAGAGTCTGGGGATACGTGGGGAGATAGAAGCAAGGAGCCGCCATTTTCACGCTCCGCCACGGGGCCAACCGCCTATGGATTTTTAAGGTTCTTTTAAGACATTTATTCCTTCATTTTATCTTCAGCTTCAGTTGGTAGTTGAAGAGATTCCTGCATTTTGGGCTCAGGTTCTGTTCTCTCCCCCTAGGAGATCATTTCTAGTCTAATCTCTGTGACTGCTTTGTGGAGCTCTGTCTGATATGTTCAGGTGATACTTGTGAGCAGATCCTCCACATCTCTCCTAGATACTCCTGTCTCCTCTTCTTTCTCCAGGTCAGAGTCTGGGGATACGTGGGGAGATAGAAGCAAGGAGCCGCCATTTTCACGCTCCGCCACGGGGCCAACCGCCTTTGTGCAAAAATCGGAATACCTCCTGCCAGGCCATTCTTCTGTTTTTCCGAGGCATCCCGCTGGAGTGTGTGAGTGTTGCAATCACTTTCTGAGATATTTTAGTGGGTTTTGGGTGCAATCTCTTCCGTAGCATGTTTTGGGTCCACAGAGCTACAGTACTTCTTCGCCCGTCCGTGTGCTTCAGCATTGGCATGCGTCCCCCCAAATTTCTGCTTCTGATACAAATTATATGTACTGTCTATGGTTGTGCTACAAAGTCACATCCTTCTGGAATTAAACCTTAACCTCATCAAGCAAACTCTTGGAAGGATAATACATGTAGATTATAGGCCTCTGGTGTTTGGGGTGTTGCCACCCTGGTTAGAATGTCCATTAGAAGTCATGAAATGAATTGACTTGATCCTCTTGGCTGCCAGGAAGTGTATTATAAATAATGGGCTCTGTAAGAAAGCTTCACCTACCTCTCAGCTAAATACTCATACAATCACTTATCCCAATGGATAAATGGAAGGCCAGACTGAATTTAGATAAGTGGGCATGTGTGGATATGGGGAAATGGCCTCCATATACTGAGGTTATCCATACCAGGTGGCATTTTAGGGAATAGTAGAATAGAATTTGGCTGTGTAACATTTCAAGTGTCACCAATAAAGAGTCTGTGGAGTTAATACTTGAGTTATCATCATCTGTGTATCTTTAAACATGAACATGGATGCATACAGAATACCTGGACTAACATTCTGATTCATTTCTTCACACAGGTACGTCTAACTAGAATTCTTCTATCAACTTAACCCCCATTGCAACAGAACTTAAATTTAATGAACCAATGCTTGGTACGTCTAACTAGAATAGGCAGACCCCTCCCTTAATTATTAGCCAAGTGAATGTGTTTAGAGTATTTAAGTGAGTCTATCTTGGCTGTGTCATATTGTATGGCTGTGTAAATGCACAATTACATCGTATTTTGTTTCAGAAGTAACATTTTGTCACTGTTTAACCTCCGCTCACAACAATGAAACAAGCCCCAGTCACACACAGTCTTGTATACCTTTGTTATTCCCCAGCATGGAATTACGCACACACACACACACACACACACACACACACACACACACACACACACACACACACACACACACACACACACACACACACACACACACACACACACACACACACACACACACGTGCAAATAGTGATTGTTATTTAGATAATAGTTACTAACAGTAAGGATGGTGTTTTCTGAGTGTACCTTTTCTTTCCTCCGCACCTTCCCGCTGTGTGTGAGTGTGTGTGTGTGTGTGAGAGTGAGTGTGTGTATGAGAGTGAGTGTGTGTGTCACTGTTTCACTTGAATTTGTTTTGAGAAAGGTCGATTCACCTCAAATCTCCTGCAAGTGTCACATGATTGCTGTTTTTATTCAGATGGTATACTCAATACAAACAGTCTTTGTGAGACATCGGCGACCAGCCTAAGAATCCTCTCTGGTGTCCATCTGTATTTCCAGCTTTATAGCCGAAATCCACCGCCGAGGAAAGATCTGGCAAACCCATGGTGCAGGTAGTATAGGCAAATGTGTTTATCTACTATATATTTCTGAAAGCACTGTATGTCTGCATGGCCTGTGTCCCTAGCGGCAATCTCATTGGTCCCTTGGCCCGCCCGCCCCCGCACACCTCTCATTGGCCTGAGGCGGAGTGACGGGCCAAAGGACACACACACACACACACACCTCTCTCTCTGTCCTCTCCCCCCCCATCACACTCACCTCCCTCTCCACTCACATCCCGCTCCACTCACCTCCCTCTCCACTCACCTCCCTCCCCGGCGCGGGGACAGGCAGTGGGCAGGGCAGCCTGCCGCTGCCTCCACTCACCTCCCCGGCGCGGGGACAGGCAGTGGGCAGGGCAGCCTGCCTCCACTCACCTCCTGCTCCCTCCACTCACCTCCCGCTCCCTCCACTCACCTCCCCAGCGCGGGGACAGGCAGTGGGCAGGGCAGCCTGCCGCTGCCTCCACTCACCTCCCGCTCCCTCCACTCACCTCCCGCTCCCTCCACTCACCTCCCGCTCCCTCCACTCACCTCCCCGGCGCGGGGACAGGCAGTGGGCAGGGCAGCCTGCCGCTGCCTCCACTCACCTCCCGCTCCCTCCACTCACCTCCCCGGCACGGAGGCTGCCCTGCCCACTGCCTCCACTCACCTCCCGCTCCCTCCACTCACCTCCCGCTCCCTCCACTCACCTCCCACTCACCTCCCTGGCGCGGGGACAGGCATAGGCCAGGGCAGCCTACCGCTGCCACGCGGCACCTAAGATTGCGGCGGACGGAAGGACCCCTTCCTCCCTCGCGGACTAACTATCATGGCGGCGGCCAGAAGGAGAGGTGAGTGTGTGTGTGTGTGTGTGTCACAGCGTGACAGTGTGTGGGACACTGTGTGTGTGTCTGTGTGCGTGTGTGTGTGTGTTACACTGTGTCTCAGACACTGTAGAGTGGGAACCGGAGCTACACATGGCGGGGGGGTCAGGAGCGGAGAAAGATACAGGGGGAGTGGAGAGGAGGGACCCGTCAATTTAAAGCAAAACAACCCCCCTCCTGTCCACTGCCCCCCCCTCCTGTCCACTGTCACCCCCCCTCCTGTCCACTGTCACCCCCCCTCCTGTCCACTGTCACCCCCCCTCCTGTCCACTGTCACCCCCCCTCCTGTCCACTCTCCCCCCCCTCCTGTCCACTCTCCCCCCCCCCTGTCCACTCTCCCCCCCCTCCTGTCCACTCTCCCCCCCCTCCCATCCCCTCCTGTCCACTCTCCCCCCCTTCCCATCCCCTCTTGTCCACTGTCCTTTCCACTGTCCCCCCCCGCCTGTCCACTCTCCCCCCCCGCCTGTCCACTGTCCCCCCCCTCCTCTCCCCTCGGCCACTGTCCCCCCCTCCCCCCGGCCACTGTCCCCCCTCCCCCCGGCCACTGTCCCTCCCCTCCCCCCGGCCACTGTCCCCCCCTCCCCCCAGCCACTGTCCCCCCCTCCTGTCCACTGTCCCCCCCCCCATCCCTCATTTTCCCCCGTCCCCCTCCCCTGCTTTTCCCCCCCTCTCCCCCCCCCCCTTTTCCTAGCGCTAAATGTAACTCACGGGCAACGCCGGGTCTCTCAGCTAGTATGGACATAAAAGGCACAAACACATACGCACTCGCAGTGTAACAGGTTACAATTCACATTGAGTTAGAGGTTTATACTCTTTTCAGAGTGCTGAAATCTCACCACCGCCCGCCAACCCGGGAATCGCGACCGCTTGTGACGTCGCATCCGGCAGCACTGATTCTGGGAGACAGGTATAGCAGGATCAGCATGGGACAGCAGGAAACCCCATCTGGGCCCTCTGCGTTTCACTGCATCAGCTTCCTCAGGAGTCTCATAATGGGAGGTGCCCTATATACCACCTATCCTAATCTAATTAAAATGCTAACAGGTGAATACACTTAGGGCAGTGGGAAGGCAATCTCCCTATTAAAAAACAATTGAATGTAATATATATATATATACACACACACACATCAAGTTTATACATATAACATATATTATATAGAATCCTTAACGCTAAGATATGTCACTAAATACTGGACACCGCTACTTCAACCGTATAGAAAAACTAATTAGCACAAATATGTGCCGCCTTGCATTGCCTCTAAGGAGAGGCCAATCTGCAGGGACACCTCGTCCAATGAAGGGACTGTGTAAATGAAGAGTATTTTGGGGTAGTGTTGGGGGCTCTCGGGTGCTATAGTCTCTGCTATATTTCTAATTCTAAGATCATTGATTTTTAAGGTTCTTTTAAGACATGTATTCCTTCATTTTATCTTCAGCTTCAGTTGGTAGTTGAAGAGATTCCTGCATTTTGGGCTCAGGTTCTGTTGTTCTCTCCCCCGAGGAGATCATTTCCAGTCTAATCTCTGTGACTGCTTTGTGGAGCTCTGTCTGATATGTTCAGGTGATACTTGTGAGCAGATCCTCCACATCTCTCCTAGATACTCCTGTCTCCTCTTCTTTCTCCAGGTCAGAGTCTGAGGACACGTGGAGAGATCGATGCAAGGAGCCGCCATTTTCACGCTCCGCCACGGGGTGTAACGCCTTTGTACAAAAATCGGAATACCTCCTGCCAGGCCATTCTTCTGTTTTTCCGAGGCGTCCCGCTGGAGTGTGTGAGTGTTGTAATCACTTTCTGAGATATTTTTAGTGGGTTTTGGGCGCAATCTCTTCCGTAGCATGTTTTGGGTCCACAGTACTTCTTCGCTCCTCCGTGTGCTTCAGCATTGATATGCGTCCCCCCAAATGTCTGCTTCTGATGCAAATTATATGCACTGTCTATGGTAGTGGTACAAAGTCACATCCTTCTGGAATTAAACCTTTAACCTCATCAAGCAAACTCTTGGAAGGATAATACATGTAGATTATAGGCCTCTGGTGTTTGGGGTGTTGCCACCCTGGTTAGAATGACCATTAGAAGTCATGAAATGAATTGACTTGATCCTCTTGGCTGCCAGGAAGTGTATTATAAATAACGGGTTCTGTAAGGAAGCTTCTCCTACCTCTCAACTAAATACACACATACAATGAATAAATGGAAGGCCAGACTGAATTTAGATAAGTAGGCATGTGTGGATATGGGGAAATGGCCTCCATATACTGAGGTTATATCCATACCAGGTATAATATTAGAGAATAGTAAAATAGAATTTGGCTGTGTAACATCTCAAGTGTCACATATAAAGTGTCTGTGGAGTTAATACTGGAGTTATCATCATATATTTTCTATATCTTTTAATATCTTTAAACATGGATGCATACTGAATACCTGGACTAACATTCTGATTCATTTCTTCACACAGGTACGTCTAACTAGAATTCTTCTATCAACTTAACCCCCACTAACCCCCCAACTTAACCCCCCTTAAATCTAATGAACCACTGCTTGGTACGTCTAACTAGAATAGGCAGACCCCTCCCTTAATTATTAGCCAAGTGAATGTGTTTAGAGTATTTAAGTGAGTCTATCTTGGCTGTGTCATATTGTATGGCTGTGTAAATGTACAAATATACAGTTTTTTGTTTCAGAAGTAACATTTTGTCACTGAACAACCCCCAGTCACACACAGTCTTGTATACCTTTGTTATTCCCCAGCATGGAATTACGCACACACACACACACACACACACACACACACGTGCAAATAGTGATTGTTATTTAGATAATAGTTGCTAACAGTAAGGATGGTGTTTTCTGCTGTACCTTTTCTTTCCTCCGCACCTTCCCGCTGAGTGTGTGTGAGAGAGAGAATGTGTGTGTGAGAGTGAGTGTTTGCGTGTGTGTCACTGTTTCACTTGAATTTGTTTTGAGAAAGGTCATTTATTTCTTAATTTTATCTTCACCCTATATATTTTTATTAAATCACACACTATTCAATTTTAGACTTTCATGTATGTAGACTTTATTTTAGTTGTATACCCAATAAATGTTACGTTTTAATAGTCCCGGAGTGCATATAGATGCACTAGTTATGAGCTTCTAGTTAGAGAGATGGTGATAATACACCTTTCCCTCTAATTTCTGATATACATTTCATTTAGCTCATCTGATGCACCCAGTGCCAATCTAGGCACTTGTGGGCGCAATTCATATTTATTTATTACTTGAATTACTACCAGTGAGCAGTACATTTTGTTTGTGTTTTCAAATAATCCAAACAGAACTGTCCAAATATGTTCTTCAGATATTAGCAACACCAGCTGCTTTCTATGTCTGATAGAATTGTCTGATTATTAACATAATAACCCTTCTGGACTCGTATACCTGTATATGTAGAGACAAACAAGAGAAGCAGCATTACTTGTTATAAAATGTTAATCTATTAAAGAGACCATCATTTTCTTTATTTAATTCACAGAGGAGAAGAAAGAAATACGTTACAGAAGCGCGGACGTTCTATGAGCTCACATCATTAAACATACGTTTTTATCAGGCATGTGCCGGGTCTTGAAGCTACAGTGTATATACAAAGAATTATTACAACCAGCACGGAGACTGAGAAGGAGCAGACCCTGGAAAGCTACAATACAACCACAAATGTCCTTCCACTGATCACTTGTACTGTGTATTTGAAAATAAATGTCCATATTCCGTGGTTATGCCGACTTAGCTGAAACATTTGGTGCAATATTAGCCATGTGTAGGATTTTTAGTTGTGTGTCTCTCCTCAATACAGAGATTGTGTGCATTTATATGTGTGTGTAAGGGTTTTCATTTGCAGTTCTGCCTGTAATTCCCGGTATGTCATTCTTCCATTTGGTTGGAGAGTTTTTAAACAGTTTATTATCCAATGTTGAGGTTACTAAGTTATACATTGTAATAAAATATTTATTCTTTTCCAGGTGCCTTTAGAGTAGTTTCTAGCACATTTGTTGTAAATCTCATCACACATCCCCCCCAGATGTTTTACAGGTTTTGGGAATAATGGTTCTCTCCCACATCTGCTGGTTCTACCCTCTCATAAAGCCACTGGGGTCCCAAATCTCATACAGCCACTGGGGTCCCAAATCTCATAAAGCCACTGGGGTCCCAAATCTCATAAAGCCACTGGGGTCCCAAATCTCATACAGCCACTGGGGTCCCAAATCTCATACAGCCACTGGGGTCCCAAATCTCATACAGCCACTGGGGTCCCAAATCTCATACAGCCACTGGGGTCCCAAATCTCATACAGCCACTGGGGTCCCAAACGTTCTCCTTGGTCAATGGGAATGCCCCATGGGAATCCCCCCCCCCCCCCCCCAATCTGCTGTTGCTGCCGCCTCTCCTCCCCGGGAAGAAGACGAGCTCAGGGAAGAAGACCTCCCCAGCACGCGCAGCCTGAAACGGGCACCATAGCTCTAGACAGCTTCCCTCCTCCCCCTTGCCCCCTCATTGGCTCCCACCACGTGACGCGTCGCCGCTTGGGATCACGATCCTCGTGTATCCCCTGCTTGCTGATGCGCACAGTGTGCAGCGATTCTTGCAGTGAGGGGGGACTGGGACCGGCTCGGGAGGAACTCATGTCCGGTGAGAGCCGCGCACGCCGTCGGAAGCAGCAGGACCCAGGCTTTAGGCAGGTCTGCAACCCTGCCTTTCACCATTATCCCCAGCATACAGTGCTTCCACTGCAGCAAGGGATTCTGGGAAATTACATGCAAATGAGCACACAATGTGTTGTCACCTTTTGTCTGAAAAACCATTGTTACATGGAGCCCATATAATGTACAGTGATTTCTGCAGAGGATGCTAATTGGTCCTGGTCCACCAGGGGGTGCCATTACCTATAGAAACTACATGTCCATGAATGTCCAACACGTCCATTCACCAATCATTCTGCTGTGTGGATGTTACAGTTCCACAGCTGCACATATCCCAGTCACAGACCAGATAAAGCCATTACTTAAGTAATAATCCCAGAAGAACAGGGCATTACTGGCCAATAATGCCCTGGCTGGAAGAGTTGAAGGCCCGAGGCGAAGCCGAGGGACTTTAACCCAGCCAGTGCATTATTGGCCAGTAATGCCCTGTTCTGAGGGGATTATTACTATTATAGGCTAAATGTAGGCTTATTTATTTTAATTTTTCATAAAAAATATAAATGTTTGTAGTGATTTTTATCAACATGATTGTCTACATTCTTATGCTTTTACGGCAAGTTTATTAAAAAAATTGTACATATACACAGCCCGCTCTATATATACACACACACACACACACACTGCAGTCCCCCCTCTATACACACAAACACACACTCTGCAACCACCCCTATATACACAAACACACTCTGCAGTACCCCTTACACACTGTGCAGCCCCTCTACACCCACAAAACACACTGCAGACCTCCTCCACCCTCTACACTCACAAAACACAGCAGCCCCCCCTCTACACCTACAAAACACACAAATCAACAAAACAGGCTCTGCCACCTCTACATCCACAAAACACACACCAGCAGCCCCCCTTTACACCCACTGCAGCCCCCTGTATACCCACACACTGCAGACACAGACACAGACACAGACACACACACACACACACACACACACAAAACACTCTGCACCCACCTCCAGTCACAAAACACACACTGAAGACACACACACTGCAGCTCCCCCTCTACAAGAACAAAACACACACAGCAGAAACACACCACCAAGACTCTGCTGCCCCCTCTACACCCACAAAACACACTGCAGACCTCCTCCACCCTCTACACTCACAAAACACAGCAGCCCCCCCTCTACACCTACAAAACACACAAATCAACAAAACAGGCTCTGCCACCTCTACATCCACAAAACACACACCAGCAGCCCCCCTTTACACCCACTGCAGCCCCCTGTATACCCACACACTGCAGACACAGACACAGACACACACACACACACACACACACAAAACACTCTGCACCCACCTCCAGTCACAAAACACACACTGAAGACACACACACTGCAGCTCCCCCTCTACAAGAACAAAACACACACAGCAGAAACACACCACCAAGACTCTGCTGCCCCCTCTACACCCACAAAACACACTGCAGACCTCCTCCACCCTCTACACTCACAAAACACAGCAGCCCCCCCTCTACACCTACAAAACACACAAATCAACAAAACAGGCTCTGCCACCTCTACATCCACAAAACACACACCAGCAGCCCCCCTTTACACCCACTGCAGCCCCCTGTATACCCACACACTGCAGACACAGACACAGACACACACACACACACACACACAAAACACTCTGCACCCACCTCCAGTCACAAAACACACACTGAAGACACACACACTGCAGCTCCCCCTCTACAAGAACAAAACACACACAGCAGAAACACACCACCAAGACTCTGCTGCCCCCTCTAGGCAGTGGATATTCGCACTCAGTAGAAAATAAAATGGAAAAAATAAACATCCCTGCCAGAAATCGAACCCTGGTCCACTATGTGAATGGCCTGCTGCATAACCATTGAGCTATAAGACTTTCTGGTTTTTTCCTGGTGAATAAAGGCATAGAAACCTGTTCATAACAGCTCGGCTATTCGCACTCAGTTAAGTTCTACTGAGTGCGAATAGCCGTAAGGGGACAAGGGTTCGATTCCAGGCTGGGATGTTTACTGAGTGCGAATAGCCGTAAGGGGACAAGGGTTCGATTCCAGGCTGGGATGTTTACTGAGTGCGAATAGCCGTAAGGGGACAAGGGTTCGATTCCAGGCTGGGATGTTTACTGAGTGCGAATAGCCGTAGGGGGACAAGGGTTCGATTCCAGGCTGGGATGTTTACTGAGTGCGAATAGCCGTGCGGCTATTTGCACTCAACTGTGAATATCAACTGCCCCCCCTCTACACCCACAAACCCACACCAACAGAAGACACACAAATAAAACACTCTGCTGCCCCCTTTACACCCACAAAACACACTCAGCAGACACAAACCTTTCCCCTCACTCGCCTGTGCGGAGCTCTCTGCAGGCAGGGTGGGGGAGGAGTCAGTGCCTTGCTGGTAGCTTCTGTCCAATCACCTCCCCTGTCTAAGTGCAAATTTCACTCTTTGTGAATGAAACCTGAAAGCTGATTGGCTGAAAAACTTGACAAACTGCCATAAATTCTGGGCCATTACCGATTGGATAATGCCCAGAATTTTAACCAATCAGAGAGCAGGGATTTCAATAATGCCCTGAATTTGACTGCTTTAGGCTGCGGTCCCACTAACTACTACAGCGCAAGCCCCGCCCCCCGTTACTCCGGTCCCAGTTCCTACCTTGTCGCGCACCTTTCCTCAGCGGTGCGCGACAGGTTTTCAGGCAGGCAAGGGAATTTGAGTTTGGCATTCGCGACGGAGGCGTGGCCACGCCCCCCTCCCCCCCCCGGCGGTTCAGCCAATGAGGGCGAACCAGCTGTGGGACGTCATGGCCACGCCCCCGCAAACTGACAGCCACGCACCCTCCCGTCGCAAATCTTCCCTCAGATCGCGGGGTAGCGCTGTGCACGGGCCGCCCCCCCCCCCCCCCCCCGGCCACGGTGCTGACTGGGGACTCAGCCTTAGCCTATAATGCTCCTTATTTACATCAGTCAAGTTGTTGCAAGTAAACCTGTGTGCGCAGGCTCTGTGTATTGCTTTTTAGGGCTGCGGGACTGACTATGTCACATGGTGCACTCAGTGCAATGGAAGTCTCTAGTACTTGGCCAGCTCAGCATATAGTATTTCATATAGAGTTTATTTCCTGGATTTCAGACAGGACGGTTTCAGGGCCAGGCCGGGTACAAAAACACCGACCCCAACCAGCATCTTTTGTTAACCTGAGAGGCAATCCCGGCAGAAATCACTTCCATAAAGGACAGGACACTGCGGCCCTCCAAAAACGTTAGGCAAGAGTCAAATAGGCATTGTAAGTCTTTTTAATGATCTAGACCAGGGGAGCGGAAACTTTTGAAGCTGCGCCCCCCCCCCCCCCCCCTGTCTTCCCTTCCCCGGCTCTCGCGTCCCCTCACCTTGTATCCGCGTCAAATGATGCTGCGGGTTCGTGTGATGTCACGTGACCCGCAGCGTCATTTGAAGCATGTGACATCACGTCACATGGCGTTGCATGGCGACGCGTCACGCCGCCGGCTGAATCCCGGTAAGTGTAGTGTTGCAGGGGCCTCACGCGATCCCCCGGCATTTAATTAAGCCTCTGCCATCGCCCGCACCCTCCCCCAGAAAAATCACCTGCCCCCCCCAGTGTGCGCACCCCTGATCTGGACATCATGCATAACGTTTCCGGGAGATCTCACATACGTGTTTCCACCTGACGGCGAGATCTCCCCGGAAAGTTATGCAGGATGTCTAGATCCTGGCAGACTATGCGTGTTCCATCAGAAAATCCAGGAGGACTTTGATAGACTAACCTCTGGTGCTACTAAGATAACTAAGAACAATCTAACCTTGAAAGAAAAAATCGCATTGCAAAACTTAGAGAAAGAAAAGGCTATTACATTCAAACAAGCAGATAAAGGGGGGGGGGGGGGTAGTCATTATGGACACGGAATACTACAAGGGTGAAGCAGAGAGGATACTGTCGGATGACATCACCTATGCACGTCTGAAGACTAATCCCCACAGAGAATTCTGTGTAGAATTCCAAACTCTGCTAGACAGGGGCAGCTCAACAGGAGTCCTGAATGAAAAAGAATATGATTATCTAAATGTGAAATTCCCGGTTATGCCAATATTCTAATTTCTGCCCAAAATCCATAAGGACATTAAAGCACCACCAGGTAGACCCATTATCTCTGGGATAGGCTCGCTCACGTCTCGACTGTCGGAGTACATAGATCTATTTCTGCAGCCATACGTTGCGGAGATGCGGTCCTATCTCAGAGACACCACGCAAATTCTAAATATATTAGAACAGATAGATTGGCAAGAAGGCTATAAAATGCGCACCTGCGATGTGACTTCATTATACACGTCCATAAAACATGATGATGGAATTAAAGCCATCGAACGGACGCTAATAAATGATGCCACCGTTCACATAGAACAAAGACGCTTTATTTTAGAAAGTATTAATTTTATTCTTAAACACAACCTTTTTAATTTTGATGGAACATATTTTTTACAAAAGTGCGGAACAGCCATGGGTTCAAAATTCGCACCGAGTTATGCCAACTTGTTCATGGACAGTTGGGAGACCGATACCATCTGGTCGGAACATGAATTCAGTGCGGATCTTGTGCTATGGCGGAGATACATCGATGATGTGTTTTTTATCTGGAGAGGCAACAATGAAACCTTAAATCACTTTCTGAATTACATTAACAATAATGAGAGGAACCTAGCTTTCACAACATGCATAGGGAATAATTCGGTAGACTTTTTAGATCTAACAATTTACATAGAAGATAATAGACTGAAGACTAAAACTTTCTTCAAAACAGTTGACTGCAATAATTACCTGCTTAACACTAGCTGCCACCATAAGAAATGGCTGAAAAACATACCCCCAGGACAGTTTCGCAGAATCAGGAGAAACTTTAGCGATGATCATGTTTATAGGGAACAATCCAATATTCTGAAGAACCGATTCATTGCAAAGAATTATGATAATGAAAAAATGGATACAGCAATAATAGATGTAGGGAAGCTTAAACGCAGCGACATTTTAAAAACCAATCCACCAAAACCTAGAGAGGAGTTTAATATTGCTTTCCTAACACAATATAGCCAAGATGCAGGGAGCATACAAAAGATCCTGAATAAACACTGGCATCTGCTACAGGGAGACCCCACCTTGAAAGAATACCTCCCAGAGAAACCCAAGGTTATCTATAAGAGGGCGGATAATATTAAAAGGAGGTTGGCACCAAGCCTCTTCCGGCCAGAAAGTAGGACAACAGGCCAGGACTTAAATTGGTTACAGAAAGTAAAAGGTTTCCACAGATGTAACACCTGTAAAGCCTGCAAACAGGGAACAAAAGAGAAAATTCAGTTTAGCTCTAAAGCAACAGGAGAACAGTTCAAAATTTCAAATTTCATCAACTGTAAATCTGAATTCGTAGTCTATCTACTAAATTGCCCCTGTGGACTCCAGTATGTAGGGCGTACCAGCCGACCATTACGGGTACGCATTCTGGAGCACCTAGGGAACATTAGGCGGAAACTTATGACACATAGTGTATCAAAACATTTTGCACTACACCACCAAGGAGATCCATCTGGCCTTGAATTTAGGGGCATTGAGGTAGTCCCACCACATTGAGGGGTGGAGACAGACTGACAACTTTATCAAGAAAAGAAACTTTTTGGATTTATAAATTGAAAAGCTTGGCCCCCATAGGCCTCAATGTAGAGATAGACATTGCAGCCTTCCTTTAAACACACACTGATCCGTTTTCAATCCCCAAATCCCATTTTTTTCCCCTACAATTTTGAATGGGAGTTCACGTCTTAAATATGAATCCACCACGAACCAGTCCTTGAAGACCAAATTGACGCATACCACCGTGGCAACTAATGAACAATATCATTTTTATAAATTGTATTGAAATAATATCTATTTTTGTCCAACTAGTTATTAATGTTCGAGTTCCCTAAAATCTATATTTTTTAGTTTTTCTAGTTATTTTAGAATTGTTTTATATTTGTCTAAATGTGTATAAATTTGGGTGGCTACAGTGCCCACAGTCCTACAGCATCCTGTTACTAACATTAGTCACCATTAGGGAATAACTATGTCTTTGCAATTTCCAAACTAAGCCAAATTATGGCACCATTGTACAAGATCACCTTTACAAACTGTATTGAAGTTTAATCTATTTTTGTCCAAACAGCTATTAATGTTCAAGTTCCCTAAAAATCTGTAATATTTTTTAGAATTTTTTAGATCTCTAATATATTTAGGTTATTACACTGCCCACATCCCAATAGCATTCTGTTACTAACATGAGTCACCATGAGAGAAGAACTATGTCTATGTAGTTTCCAAACTCAGCCACATGATGGCACCATTGTACAACAAATGGAGAAAAGTTCACTGACAGCATAATGGTTTAAGTGATACAGCTCTCTGGCATAGAACCACTATAACAGGCTGTGTGAGCCCGCAAAGGTCCATAGGCTTAAGATTATTGATGATACTCACCACAATATAATGTTTCACACTGCGAATTGATGTTTGTTTTTTAAAACGTTTTTTAAACATTTTAAAATATTTATTAAAACAATGTTTGATTTTAATATATTGACACTAGAGAAATGTTTACAATAACAAGTATATTGTCCCTGTATCCAAGGGCTATGATCGGTTCGATTTACATTGACATTACATTAGTCTATTGGAAGTGGACAACTTTTAATGAAAGCCAGGTGTTTTACTAATTAATTAAATCGGGGCGCCTATATAGACTGCACACAATGAGCATCCGGCAGGAACCTGACGAAGCTTACTGCGAAACGCGTTGTTCCCTGCCGGAGCTCATTGAGAGAGGGACCCAGCCGACCGCAGGACATCCGGTATAGATCCTCTCTTCCGGTTCCACTGCCGGACGCGCCAGTGAGAGCAACAACAGAGGAGGAGATCTTGCGGGATCAAACCACGCGGCCGACGCTGGGCAAAAGAAGTTACAATTCAGTGTGAGTGTGCTTTTTGTTTTTTTGTTTATTCACCTTGCTATATTTATATTTTTATATGCTTTTTCAACGTGTATGCTTGTTTATGCTCATGTCTCAAACTGTTACCAAATAAAGACCTGTTATATTGCTAACCCTGGTTTGCACACATTTTCTTGGTCTTTTGGGCAACGGGGAGAGGAGACACTCACACACTATACCTATTGGGGGATATTTTGCTGAGACGACTTCACACCACCTATACAGGCTGACATCACCCTCTGAGGGCAAGAACTCACATTAGGCCGTGTGAGTTTTATGTTTATTGGGACTCCACCATAGGAGTCTGCATTTACCCACTACAGTCTGCGTTGAGGGCGAAGTCTCACACAAGCCCGTGTGAGTCACTGAAACTATATGTTTATGTTTCATTTATTGTTTATTTAGTGGAATTCCACCATCACCCCTTCCTCCATTCTCCCCCCATCCCCCCCATCCCCCACATATGTGACACTAATACTGTGTTTTATTCCATTTTTATTCAACTTCATCCTGTTCCATCAACATCGTGAGGTCCATGAGTTTTGCGCTGACCGTCTTCACACTCCCATTGCCACGTTAAGAAGGACACGGGGTTCCCTTCTTCAAGGTCAAGCAGCAACCAAAAATCATCAAAAGGGCCAGTATATATTTTTATACTCTTTTACACCACAAAACACAATTTTTTATTTTTCTACATATTTTAATATATCAAAGGTGTTGTAGCATTTTTTAGCCACACATTCCAGGGAGCGCCCCAGTTCAAACAACCACTGAGCCTTTTCTAATCCCATCCTGGTGGCAGCACCCCAAAAAGCTCCTAATATGGAAGAAGAAACCATAGAGATGGAAAACCCAGTCGAAATTAAAGAGAGTGTTTTTACAAAAAGAATTTTCAGAAGTAACAACATATAGAACAAAATGAGAGAAATTGAGTCAGCGGAGATGGGAGATGTAGAAACAATAAATAACGAGTTTGACAAACTTGAGAATTTACTTAAGAAAGAGACCAAAAAGGTCTGGGATAAAGTCTATTTAGAGAAATACTTAGACATCAAACGTATACCTAGGGGTTTACGATTTGATAAAAAATCCTCCTTTGAATTAGCAGACATAGAATATAATGTCCAATGGGAAGAAACTATGGATGCGTGTTCATTCAGTCTAATGAAACTAATCATTAAACATCATACAAAGACCTTGATAGAAATTGATCGAGAAGTTACTTTAATTCAGAAGAGATTAGAAATTTCCACAGACAACCCCACCTTCCTAAATAGAGACCAAAAACTAGCTGATGAAATAGATGCTATAGAAAGAAATCTGATAGAGTCTAAAAATAAGAAATTTAGACGAGATGAGGAAGACTACTTAGTAGGGTCCAACCCCAAATGGCAAAGGGTCACACTAGTCCCACCTACCACCCCAAAGGATAGGAAAATGTTTGAATATAGGAGTAGAGAAGATAGCAACAAAACTTTAAGAACCAACATATCGAGCTATCCAACCAAAATAGACAAACATAGGACCTATTCCAAATTTGATAACACTAAAAATGTATCATTCAATACAGAGGCTAGACACATACCACCAAGAGGGCGGGAAGTTGGTGATCTAGAAACTCCTGGAGAGAATAAAGAAATAAAAACTCACAGTACCGAGGACGCAGTCAGTCACAAAAGGGAAGAGGCAAATAAACAAGATAGAGACCGGGAGGAAAACTGGCAGAGACACAAGTACTATTCCAAAGATTATCAGGAAAGCCATCATAGAGCCAAGCCACCCGCATACAACTACAGAGCTAGATCACCACTAGAACGTAGAGATAACAGGTATGAGAGAGAACGTAGCAGGGATAGGGATCGTAGATCACCTTATAAATATCATGGGTCAAATCGGGAATATAGAGAGAGACGTTATGAGAGAGAAGAGAGTCAAAGGAGACACTACCGGTCACCCCGTAAACATCATAGGGAACATAGCCAAGGAAGAGAACACAAATCCCCCCATAGGGAACAGAGGACCACATATAGAGAAAGACAGGATAGAGAACAGAGTCATGTGAGAGAGCAAAGATCACCCCGACCACACGCAGGGCATTTTTTAGAACAGGCCCAATCACTCAAAGCACCACCCCTAGTTACTCAGAATCGCTTCCTAGTGTCAGAAAACCAGAAAGAAAAAGAAACCCCAAACACAAAACTCAGAAAAAGGCCCCACGAGGAAAGCGGGGAGGAAGAAGGACACAGAAAAAGAGCAGCGATTTGAACAATATATTTAATCTGAGCAAAAAAGAATTAAATGTAGATGAATGTAACCTAATAAAAAAGGGGCTGAACTTCGCACCAGTTGCCAAGGCGAACAGTTTCAATCTGCATATAGACGCGCACAAATACATTAGACAGTTAACCCTTAAAAAATTCTTTATTTCAAAAGATGCACAAACAAGGGAGGTAGTGAACAATAATGCTAACGCGAATATAGAGATGGATGAGTTCAAGCATTCAAACCTAAAAAATAAATCCAAATTCTATCCAAGCTGGGCGAAAGGCCATAACTTAGAAGTCTTCAATCAGAAAATCCAGGAGGACTTTGATAGACTAACCTCTGGTGCTACTAAGATAACTAAGAACAATCTAACCTTGAAAGAAAAAATCGCATTGCAAAACTTAGAGAAAGAAAAGGCTATTACATTCAAACAAGCAGATAAAGGGGGGGGGGGGTAGTCATTATGGACACGGAATACTACAAGGGTGAGGCAGAGAGGATACTGTCGGATGACATCACCTATGCACGTCTGAAGACTAATCCCCACAGAGAATTCTGTGTAGAATTCCAAACTCTGCTAGACAGGGGCAGCTCAACAGGAGTCCTGAATGAAAAAGAATATGATTATCTAAATGTGAAATTCCCGGTTATGCCAATATTCTATTTTCTGCCCAAAATCCATAAGGACATTAAAGCACCACCAGGTAGACCCATTATCTCTGGGATAGGCTCGCTCACGTCTCGACTGTCGGAGTACATAGATCTATTTCTGCAGCCATACGTTGCGGAGATGCGGTCCTATCTCAGAGACACCACGCAAATTCTAAATATATTAGAACAGATAGATTGGCAAGAAGGCTATAAAATGTGCACCTGCGATGTGACTTCATTATACACGTCCATAAAACATGATGATGGAATTAAAGCCATCGAACGGACGCTAATAAATGATGCCACCGTTCACATAGAACAAAGACGCTTTATTTTAGAAAGTATTAATTTTATTCTTAAACACAACCTTTTTAATTTTGATGGAACATATTTTTTACAAAAGTGCGGAACAGCCATGGGTTCAAAATTCGCACCGAGTTATGCCAACTTGTTCATGGACAGTTGGGAGACCGATACCATCTGGTCGGAACATGAATTCAGTGCGGATCTTGTGCTATGGCGGAGATACATCGATGATGTGTTTTTTATCTGGAGAGGCAACAATGAAACCTTAAATCACTTTCTGAATTACATTAACAATAATGAGAGGAACCTAGCTTTCACAACATGCATAGGGAATAATTCGGTAGACTTTTTAGATCTAACAATTTACATAGAAGATAATAGACTGAAGACTAAAACTTTCTTCAAAACAGTTGACTGCAATAATTACCTGCTTAACACTAGCTGCCACCATAAGAAATGGCTGAAAAACATACCCCCAGGACAGTTTCGCAGAATCAGGAGAAACTTTAGCGATGATCATGTTTATAGGGAACAATCCAATATTCTGAAGAACCGATTCATTGCAAAGAATTATGATAATGAAAAAATGGATACAGCAATAATAGATGTAGGGAAGCTTAAACGCAGCGACATTTTAAAAACCAATCCACCAAAACCTAGAGAGGAGTTTACTATTGCTTTCCTAACACAATATAGCCAAGATGCAGGGAGCATACAAAAGATCCTGAATAAACACTGGCATCTGCTACAGGGAGACCCCACCTTGAAAGAATACCTCCCAGAGAAACCCAAGGTTATCTATAAGAGGGCGGATAATATTAAAAGGAGGTTAGCACCAAGCCTCTTCCGGCCAGAAAGTAGGACAACAGGCCAGGACTTAAATTGGTTACAGAAAGTAAAAGGTTTCCACAGATGTAACACCTGTAAAGCCTGCAAACAGGGAACAAAAGAGAAAATTCAGTTTAGCTCTAAAGCAACAGGAGAACAGTTCAAAATTTCAAATTTCATCAACTGTAAATCTGAATTCGTAGTCTATCTACTAAATTGCCCCTGTGGACTCCAGTATGTAGGGCGTACCAGCCGACCATTACGGGTGCGCATTCTGGAGCACCTAGGGAACATTAGGCGGAAACTTATGACACATAGTGTATCAAAACATTTTGCACTACACCACCAAGGAGATCCATCTGGCCTTGAATTTAGGGGCATTGAGGTAGTCCCACCACATTGGAGGGGTGGAGACAGACTGACAACTTTATCAAGAAAAGAAACTTTTTGGATTTATAAATTGAAAAGCTTGGCCCCCATAGGCCTCAATGTAGAGATAGACATTGCAGCCTTCCTTTAAACACACACTGATCCGTTTTCAATCCCCAAATCCCATTTTTTTCCCCTACAATTTTGAATAGGAGTTCACGTCTTAAATATGAATCCACCACGAACCAGTCCTTGAAGACCAAATTGACGCATACCACCGTGGCAACTAATGAACAATATCATTTTTATAAATTGTATTGAAATAATATCTATTTTTGTCCAACTAGTTATTAATGTTCGAGTTCCCTAAAATCTATATTTTTTAGTTTTTCTAGTTATTTTAGAATTGTTTTATATTTGTCTAAATGTGTATAAATTTGGGTGGCTACAGTGCCCACAGTCCTACAGCATCCTGTTACTAACATTAGTCACCATTAGGGAATAACTATGTCTTTGTAATTTCCAAACTAAGCCAAATTATGGCACCATTGTACAAGATCACCTTTACAAACTGTATTGAAGTTTAATCTATTTTTGTCCAAACAGCTATTAATGTTCAAGTTCCCTAAAAATCTGTAATATTTTTTAGATCTCTAATATATTTGGGTTATTACACTGCCCACATCCCAATAGCATTCTGTTACTAACATGAGTCACCATGAGAGAAGAACTATGTCTATGTAGTTTCCAAACTCAGCCACATGATGGCACCATTGTACAACAAATGGAGAAAAGTTCACTGACAGCATAATGGTTTAAGTGATACAGCTCTCTGGCATAGAACCACTATAACAGGCTGTGTGAGCCCGCAAAGGTCCATAGGCTTAAGATTATTGATGATACTCACCACAATATAATGTTTCACACTGCGAATTGATGTTTGTTTTTTAAAACGTTTTTTAAACATTTTAAAATATTTATTAAAACAATGTTTGATTTTAATATATTGACACTAGAGAAATGTTTACAATAACAAGTATATTGTCCCTGTATCCAAGGGCTATGATCGGTTCGATTTACATTGACATTACATTAGTCTATTGGAAGTGGACAACTTTTAATGAAAGCCAGGTGTTTTACTAATTAATTAAATCGGGGCGCCTATATAGACTGCACACAATGAGCATACGGCAGGAACCTGACGAAGCTTACTGCGAAACGCGTTGTTCCCTGCCGGAGCTCATTGAGAGAGGGACCCAGCCGACCGCAGGACATCCGGTATAGATCCTCTCTTCCGGTTCCACTGCCGGACGCGCCAGTGAGAGCAACAACGGAGGAGGAGATCTTGCGGGATCAAACCACGCGGCCGACGCTGGGCAAAAGAAGTTACAATTCAGTGTGAGTGTGCTTTTTGTTTTTTTGTTTATTCACCTTGCTATATTTATATTGTTATATGCTTTTTCAACGTGTATGCTTGTTTATGCTCATGTCTCAAACTGTTACCAAATAAAGACCTGTTATATTGCTAACCCTGGTTTGCACACATTTTCTTGGTCTTTTGGGCAACGGGGAGAGGAGACACTCACACACTATACCTATTGGGGGATATTTTGCTGAGACGACTTCACACCACCTATACAGGCTGACATCACCCTCTGAGGGCAAGAACTCACATTAGGCCGTGTGAGTTTTATGTTTATTGGGACTCCACCATAGGAGTCTGCATTTACCCACTACAGTCTGCGTTGAGGGCAAAGTCTCACACAAGCCCGTGTGAGTCACTGAAACTATATGTTTATGTTTCATTTATTGTTTATTTAGTGGAATTCCACCATCACCCCTTCCTCCATTCCCCCCCCCATCCCCCCCATCCCCCACATATGTGACACTAATACTGTTTTTTATTCCATTTTTATTCAACTTCATCCTGTTCCATCAACATTGTGAGGTCCATGAGTTTTGCGCTGACCGTCTTCACACTCCCATTGCCACGTTAAGAAGGACACGGGGTTCCCTTCTTCAAGGTCAAGCAGCAACCAAAAATCATCAAAAGGGCCAGTATATATTTTTATACTCTTTTACACCACAAAACACAATTTTTTATTTTTCTACATATTTTAATATATCAAAGGTGTTGTAGCATTTTTTAGCCACACATTCCAGGGAGCGCCCCAGTTCAAACAACCACTGAGCCTTTTCTAATCCCATCCTGGTGGCAGCACCCCAAAAAGCTCCTAATATGGAAGAAGAAACCATAGAGATGGAAAACCCAGTCGAAATTAAAGAGAGTGTTTTTACAAAAATAATTTTCAGAAGTAACAACATATAGAACAAAATGAGAGAAATTGAGTCAGCGGAGATGGGAGATGTAGAAACAATAAATAACGAGTTTGACAAACTTGAGAATTTACTTAAGAAAGAGACCAAAAAGGTCTGGGATAAAGTCTATTTAGAGAAATACTTAGACATCAAACGTATACCTAGGGGTTTACGATTTGATAAAAAATCCTCCTTTGAATTAGCAGACATAGAATATAATGTCCAATGGGAAGAAACTATGGATGCGTGTTCATTCAGTCTAATGAAACTAATCATTAAACATCATACAAAGACCTTGATAGAAATTGATCGAGAAGTTACTTTAATTCAGAAGAGATTAGAAATTTCCACAGACAACCCCACCTTCCTAAATAGAGACCAAAAACTAGCTGATGAAATAGATGCTATAGAAAGAAATCTGATAGAGTCTAAAAATAAGAAATTTAGACGAGATGAGGAAGACTACTTAGTAGGGTCCAACCCCAAATGGCAAAGGGTCACACTAGTCCCACCTACCACCCCAAAGGATAGGAAAATGTTTGAATATAGGAGTAGAGAAGATAGCAACAAAACTTTAAGAACCAACATATCGAGCTATCCAACCAAAATAGACAAACATAGGACCTATTCCAAATTTGATAACACTAAAAATGTATCATTCAATACAGAGGCTAGACACATACCACCAAGAGGGCGGGAAGTTGGTGATCTAGAAACTCCTGGAGAGAATAAAGAAATAAAAACTCACAGTACCGAGGACGCAGTCAGTCACAAAAGGGAAGAGGCAAATAAACAAGATAGAGACCGGGAGGAAAACTGGCAGAGACACAAGTACTATTCCAAAGATTATCAGGAAAGCCATCATAGAGCCAAGCCACCCGCATACAACTACAGAGCTAGATCACCACTAGAACGTAGAGATAACAGGTATGAGAGAGAACGTAGCAGGGATAGGGATCGTAGATCACCTTATAAATATCATGGGTCAAATCGGGAATATAGAGAGAGACGTTATGAGAGAGAAGAGAGTCAAAGGAGACACTACCGGTCACCCCGTAAACATCATAGGGAACATAGCCAAGGAAGAGAACACAAATCCCCCCATAGGGAACAGAGGACCACATATAGAGAAAGACAGGATAGAGAACAGAGTCATGTGAGAGAGCAAAGATCACCCCGACCACACGCAGGGCATTTTTTAGAACAGGCCCAATCACTCAAAGCACCACCCCTAGTTACTCAGAATCGCTTCCTAGTGTCAGAAAACCAGAAAGAAAAAGAAACCCCAAACACAAAACTCAGAAAAAGGCCCCACGAGGAAAGCGGGGAGGAAGAAGGACACAGAAAAAGAGCAGCGATTTGAACAATATATTTAATCTGAGCAAAAAAGAATTAAATGTAGATGAATGTAACCTAATAAAAAAGGGGCTGAACTTCGCACCAGTTGCCAAGGCGAACAGTTTCAATCTGCATATAGACGCGCACAAATACATTAGACAGTTAACCCTTAAAAAATTCTTTATTTCAAAAGATGCACAAACAAGGGAGGTAGTGAACAATAATGCTAACGCGAATATAGAGATGGATGAGTTCAAGCATTCAAACCTAAAAAATAAATCCAAATTCTATCCAAGCTGGGCAAAAGGCCATAACTTAGAAGTCTTCCATCAGAAAATCCAGGAGGACTTTGATAGACTAACCTCTGGTGCTACTAAGATAACTAAGAACAATCTAACCTTGAAAGAAAAAATCGCATTGCAAAACTTAGAGAAAGAAAAGGCTATTACATTCAAACAAGCAGATAAAGGGGGGGGGGGTAGTCATTATGGACACGGAATACTACAAGGGTGAAGCAGAGAGGATACTGTCGGATGACATCACCTATGCACGTCTGAAGACTAATCCCCACAGAGAATTCTGTGTAGAATTCCAAACTCTGCTAGACAGGGGCAGCTCAACAGGAGTCCTGAATGAAAAAGAATATGATTATCTAAATGTGAAATTCCCGGTTATGCCAATATTCTAATTTCTGCCCAAAATCCATAAGGACATTAAAGCACCACCAGGTAGACCCATTATCTCTGGGATAGGCTCGCTCACGTCTCGACTGTCGGAGTACATAGATCTATTTCTGCAGCCATACGTTGCGGAGATGCGGTCCTATCTCAGAGACACCACGCAAATTCTAAATATATTAGAACAGATAGATTGGCAAGAAGGCTATAAAATGTGCACCTGCGATGTGACTTCATTATACACGTCCATAAAACATGATGATGGAATTAAAGCCATTGAACGGACGCTAATAAATGATGCCACCGTTCACATAGAACAAAGACGCTTTATTTTAGAAAGTATTAATTTTATTCTTAAACACAACCTTTTTAATTTTGATGGAACATATTTTTTACAAAAGTGCGGAACAGCCATGGGTTCAAAATTCGCACCGAGTTATGCCAACTTGTTCATGGACAGTTGGGAGACCGATACCATCTGGTCGGAACATGAATTCAGTGCGGATCTTGTGCTATGGCGGAGATACATCGATGATGTGTTTTTTATCTGGAGAGGCAACAATGAAACCTTAAATCACTTTCTGAATTACATTAACAATAATGAGAGGAACCTAGCTTTCACAACATGCATAGGGAATAATTCGGTAGACTTTTTAGATCTAACAATTTACATAGAAGATAATAGACTGAAGACTAAAACTTTCTTCAAAACAGTTGACTGCAATAATTACCTGCTTAACACTAGCTGCCACCATAAGAAATGGCTGAAAAACATACCCCCAGGACAGTTTCGCAGAATCAGGAGAAACTTTAGCGATGATCATGTTTATAGGGAACAATCCAATATTCTGAAGAACCGATTCATTGCAAAGAATTATGATAATGAAAAAATGGATACAGCAATAATAGATGTAGGGAAGCTTAAACGCAGCGACATTTTAAAAACCAATCCACCAAAACCTAGAGAGGAGTTTAATATTGCTTTCCTAACACAATATAGCCAAGATGCAGGGAGCATACAAAAGATCCTGAATAAACACTGGCATCTGCTACAGGGAGACCCCACCTTGAAAGAATACCTCCCAGAGAAACCCAAGGTTATCTATAAGAGGGCGGATAATATTAAAAGGAGGTTAGCACCAAGCCTCTTCCGGCCAGAAAGTAGGACAACAGGCCAGGACTTAAATTGGTTACAGAAAGTAAAAGGTTTCCACAGATGTAACACCTGTAAAGCCTGCAAACAGGGAACAAAAGAGAAAATTCAGTTTAGCTCTAAAGCAACAGGAGAACAGTTCAAATTTTCAAATTTCATCAACTGTAAATCTGAATTCGTAGTCTATCTACTAAATTGCCCCTGTGGACTCCAGTATGTAGGGCGTACCAGCCGACCATTACGGGTACGCATTCTGGAGCACCTAGGGAACATTAGGCGGAAACTTATGACACATAGTGTATCAAAACATTTTGCGCTACACCACCAAGGAGATCCATCTGGCCTTGAATTTAGGGGCATTGAGGTAGTCCCCCCACATTGGAGGGGTGGAGACAGACTGACAACTTTATCAAGAAAAGAAACTTTTTGGATTTATAAATTGAAAAGCTTGGCCCCCATAGGCCTCAATGTAGAGATAGACATTGCAGCTTTCCTTTAAACACACACTGATCCGTTTTCAATCCCCAAATCCCATTTTTTCCCCTACAATTTTGAATAGGAGTTCACGTCTTAAATATGAATCCACCACGAACCAGTCCTTGAAGACCAAATTGACGCATACCACCGTGGCAACTAATGAACAATATCATTTTTATAAATTGTATTGAAATAATATCTATTTTTGTCCAACTAGTTATTAATGTTCGAGTTCCCTAAAATCTATATTTTTTAGTTTTTCTAGTTATTTTAGAATTGTTTTATATTTGTCTAAATGTGTATAAATTTGGGTGGCTACAGTGCCCACAGTCCTACAGCATCCTGTTACTAACATTAGTCACCATTAGGGAATAACTATGTCTTTGTAATTTCCAAACTAAGCCAAATTATGGCACCATTGTACAAGATCACCTTTACAAACTGTATTGAAGTTTAATCTATTTTTGTCCAAACAGCTATTAATGTTCAAGTTCCCTAAAAATCTGTAATATTTTTTAGATCTCTAATATATCTGGGTTATTACACTGCCCACATCCCAATAGCATTCTGTTACTAACATGAGTCACCATGAGAGAAGAACTATGTCTATGTAGTTTCCAAACTCAGCCACATGATGGCACCATTGTACAACAAATGGAGAAAAGTTCACTGACAGCATAATGGTTTAAGTGATACAGCTCTCTGGCATAGAACCACTATAACAGGCTGTGTGAGCCCGCAAAGGTCCATAGGCTTAAGATTATTGATGATACTCACCACAATATAATGTTTCACACTGCGAATTGATGTTTGTTTTTTAAAACGTTTTTTAAACATTTTAAAATATTTATTAAAACAATGTTTGATTTTAATATATTGACACTAGAGAAATGTTTACAATAACAAGTATATTGTCCCTGTATCCAAGGGCTATGATCGGTTCGATTTACATTGACATTACATTAGTCTATTGGAAGTGGACAACTTTTAATGAAAGCCAGGTGTTTTACTAATTAATTAAATCGGGGCGCCTATATAGACTGCACACAATGAGCATCCGGCAGGAACCTGACGAAGCTTACTGCGAAACGCGTTGTTCCCTGCCGGAGCTCATTGAGAGAGGGACCCAGCCGACCGCAGGACATCCGGTATAGATCCTCTCTTCCGGTTCCACTGCCGGACGCGCCAGTGAGAGCAACAACGGAGGAGGAGATCTTGCGGGATCAAACCACGCGGCCGACGCTGGGCAAAAGAAGTTACAATTCAGTGTGAGTGTGCTTTTTGTTTATTCACCTTGCTATATTTATATTGTTATATGCTTTTTCAACGTGTATGCTTGTTTATGCTCATGTCTCAAACTGTTACCAAATAAAGACCTGTTATACTGCTAACCCTGGTTTGCACACATTTTCTTGGTCTTTTGGCCAACGGGGAGAGGAGACACTCACACACTGTACCTATTGGGGGATATTTTGCTGAGACAACTTCACACCACCTTTACAGGCTGACCTCACCCTCTGAGGGCAAGAACTCACATTAGGCCGTGTGAGTTTTATGTTTATTGGGACTCCACCATAGGAGTCTGCATTTACCCACTACAGTCTGCGTTGAGGGCGAAGTCTCACACAAGCCCGTGTGAGTCACTGAAACTATATGTTTATGTTTCATTTATTGTTTATTTAGTGGAATTCCACCATCACCCCTTCCTCCATTCCCCCCCACCCCCCCCCCATTCCCCCCCATCCCCCACATATGTGACACTAATACTGTGTTTTATTCCATTTTTATTCAACTTCATCCTGTTCCATCAACATCGTGAGGTCCATGAGTTTTGCGCTGACCGTCTTCACACTCCCATTGCCACGTTAAGAAGGACACGGGGTTCCCTTCTTCAAGGTCAAGCAGCAACCAAAAATCATCAAAAGGGCCAGTATATATTTTTATACTCTTTTACACCACAAAACACAATTTTTCATTTTTCTACATATTTTAATATATCAAAGGTGTTGTAGCATTTTTTAGCCACACATTCCAGGGAGCGCCCCAGTTCAAACAACCACTGAGCCTTTTCTAATCCCATCCTGGTGGCAGCACCCCAAAAAGCTCCTAATATGGAAGAAGAAACCATAGAGATGGAAAACCCAGTCGAAATTAAAGAGAGTGTTTTTACAAAAAGAATTTTCAGAAGTAACAACATATAGAACAAAATGAGAGAAATTGAGTCAGCGGAGATGGGAGATGTAGAAACAATAAATAACGAGTTTGACAAACTTGAGAATTTACTTAAGAAAGAGACCAAAAAGGTCTGGGATAAAGTCTATTTAGAGAAATACTTAGACATCAAACGTATACCTAGGGGTTTACGATTTGATAAAAAATCCTCCTTTGAATTAGCAGACATAGAATATAATGTCCAATGGGAAGAAACTATGGATGCGTGTTCATTCAGTCTAATGAAACTAATCATTAAACATCATACAAAGACCTTGATAGAAATTGATCGAGAAGTTACTTTAATTCAGAAGAGATTAGAAATTTCCACAGACAACCCCACCTTCCTAAATAGAGACCAAAAACTAGCTGATGAAATAGATGCTATAGAAAGAAATCTGATAGAGTCTAAAAATAAGAAATTTAGACGAGATGAGGAAGACTACTTAGTAGGGTCCAACCCCAAATGGCAAAGGGTCACACTAGTCCCACCTACCACCCCAAAGGATAGGAAAATGTTTGAATATAGGAGTAGAGAAGATAGCAACAAAACTTTAAGAACCAACATATCGAGCTATCCAACCAAAATAGACAAACATAGGACCTATTCCAAATTTGATAACACTAAAAATGTATCATTCAATACAGAGGCTAGACACATACCACCAAGAGGGCGGGAAGTTGGTGATCTAGAAACTCCTGGAGAGAATAAAGAAATAAAAACTCACAGTACCGAGGACGCAGTCAGTCACAAAAGGGAAGAGGCAAATAAACAAGATAGAGACCGGGAGGAAAACTGGCAGAGACACAAGTACTATTCCAAAGATTATCAGGAAAGCCATCATAGAGCCAAGCCACCCGCATACAACTACAGAGCTAGATCACCACTAGAACGTAGAGATAACAGGTATGAGAGAGAACGTAGCAGGGATAGGGATCGTAGATCACCTTATAAATATCATGGGTCAAATCGGGAATATAGAGAGAGACGTTATGAGAGAGAAGAGAGTCAAAGGAGACACTACCGGTCACCCCGTAAACATCATAGGGAACATAGCCAAGGAAGAGAACACAAATCCCCCCATAGGGAACAGAGGACCACATATAGAGAAAGACAGGATAGAGAACAGAGTCATGTGAGAGAGCAAAGATCACCCCGACCACACGCAGGGCATTTTTTAGAACAGGCCCAATCACTCAAAGCACCACCCCTAGTTACTCAGAATCGCTTCCTAGTGTCAGAAAACCAGAAAGAAAAAGAAACCCCAAACACAAAACTCAGAAAAAGGCCCCACGAGGAAAGCGGGGAGGAAGAAGGACACAGAAAAAGAGCAGCGATTTGAACAATATATTTAATCTGAGCAAAAAAGAATTAAATGTAGATGAATGTAACCTAATAAAAAAAGGGCTGAACTTCGCACCAGTTGCCAAGGCGAACAGTTTCAATCTGTATATAGACGCGCACAAATACATTAGACAGTTAACCCTTAAAAAATTCTTTATTTCAAAAGATGCACAAACAAGGGAGGTAGTGAACAATAATGCTAACGCGAATATAGAGATGGATGAGTTCAAGCATTCAAACCTAAAAAATAAATCCAAATTCTATCCAAGCTGGGCGAAAGGCCATAACTTAGAAGTCTTCCATCAGAAAATCCAGGAGGACTTTGATAGACTAACCTCTGGTGCTACTAAGATAACTAAGAACAATCTAACCTTGAAAGAAAAAATCGCATTGCAAAACTTAGAGAAAGAAAAGGCTATTACATTCAAACAAGCAGATAAAGGGGGGGGTGGGTAGTCATTATGGACACGGAATACTACAAGGGTGAAGCAGAGAGGATACTGTCGGATGACATCACCTATGCACGTCTGAAGACTAATCCCCACAGAGAATTCTGTGTAGAATTCCAAACTCTGCTAGACAGGGGCAGCTCAACAGGAGTCCTGAATGAAAAAGAATATGATTATCTAAATGTGAAATTCCCGGTTATGCCAATATTCTATTTTCTGCCCAAAATCCATAAGGACATTAAAGCACCACCAGGTAGACCCATTATCTCTGGGATAGGCTCGCTCACGTCTCGACTGTCGGAGTACATAGATCTATTTCTGCAGCCATACGTTGCGGAGATGCGGTCCTATCTCAGAGACACCACGCAAATTCTAAATATATTAGAACAGATAGATTGGCAAGAAGGCTATAAAATGTGCACCTGCGATGTGACTTCATTATACACGTCCATAAAACATGATGATGGAATTAAAGCCATCGAACGGACGCTAATAAATGATGCCACCGTTCACATAGAACAAAGACGCTTTATTTTAGAAAGTATTAATTTTATTCTTAAACACAACCTTTTTAATTTTGATGGAACATATTTTTTACAAAAGTGCGGAACAGCCATGGGTTCAAAATTCGCACCGAGTTATGCCAACTTGTTCATGGACAGTTGGGAGACCGATACCATCTGGTCGGAACATGAATTCAGTGCGGATCTTGTGCTATGGCGGAGATACATCGATGATGTGTTTTTTATCTGGAGAGGCAACAATGAAACCTTAAATCACTTTCTGAATTACATTAACAATAATGAGAGGAACCTAGCTTTCACAACATGCATAGGGAATAATTCGGTAGACTTTTTAGATCTAACAATTTACATAGAAGATAATAGACTGAAGACTAAAACTTTCTTCAAAACAGTTGACTGCAATAATTACCTGCTTAACACTAGCTGCCACCATAAGAAATGGCTGAAAAACATACCCCCAGGACAGTTTCGCAGAATCAGGAGAAACTTTAGCGATGATCATGTTTATAGGGAACAATCCAATATTCTGAAGAACCGATTCATTGCAAAGAATTATGATAATGAAAAAATGGATACAGCAATAATAGATGTAGGGAAGCTTAAACGCAGCGACATTTTAAAAACCAATCCACCAAAACCTAGAGAGGAGTTTAATATTGCTTTCCTAACACAATATAGCCAAGATGCAGGGAGCATACAAAAGATCCTGAATAAACACTGGCATCTGCTACAGGGAGACCCCACCTTGAAAGAATACCTCCCAGAGAAACCCAAGGTTATCTATAAGAGGGCGGATAATATTAAAAGGAGGTTAGCACCAAGCCTCTTCCGGCCAGAAAGTAGGACAACAGGCCAGGACTTAAATTGGTTACAGAAAGTAAAAGGTTTTCACAGATGTAACACCTGTAAAGCCTGCAAACAGGGAACAAAAGAGAAAATTCAGTTTAGCTCTAAAGCAACAGGAGAACAGTTCAAAATTTCAAATTTCATCAACTGTAAATCTGAATTCGTAGTCTATCTACTAAATTGCCCCTGTGGACTCCAGTATGTAGGGCGTACCAGCCGACCATTACGGGTGCGCATTCTGGAGCACCTAGGGAACATTAGGCGGAAACTTATGACACATAGTGTATCAAAACATTTTGCACTACACCACCAAGGAGATCCATCTGGCCTTGAATTTAGGGGCATTGAGGTAGTCCCACCACATTGGAGGGGTGGAGACAGACTGACAACTTTATCAAGAAAAGAAACTTTTTGGATTTATAAATTGAAAAGCTTGGCCCCCATAGGCCTCAATGTAGAGATAGACATTGCAGCCTTCCTTTAAACACACACTGATCCGTTTTCAATCCCCAAATCCCATTTTTTTCCCCTACAATTTTGAATAGGAGTTCACGTCTTAAATATGAATCCACCACGAACCAGTCCTTGAAGACCAAATTGACGCATACCACCGTGGCAACTAATGAACAATATCATTTTTATAAATTGTATTGAAATAATATCTATTTTTGTCCAACTAGTTATTAATGTTCGAGTTCCCTAAAATCTATATTTTTTAGTTTTTCTAGTTATTTTAGAATTGTTTTATATTTGTCTAAATGTGTATAAATTTGGGTGGCTACAGTGCCCACAGTCCTACAGCATCCTGTTACTAACATTAGTCACCATTAGGGAATAACTATGTCTTTGTAATTTCCAAACTAAGCCAAATTATGGCACCATTGTACAAGATCACCTTTACAAACTGTATTGAAGTTTAATCTATTTTTGTCCAAACAGCTATTAATGTTCAAGTTCCCTTAAAATCTGTAATATTTTTTAGATCTCTAATATATTTGGGTTATTACACTGCCCACATCCCAATAGCATTCTGTTACTAACATGAGTCACCATGAGAGAAGAACTATGTCTATGTAGTTTCCAAACTCAGCCACATGATGGCACCATTGTACAACAAATGGAGAAAAGTTCACTGACAGCATAATGGTTTAAGTGATACAGCTCTCTGGCATAGAACCACTATAACAGGCTGTGTGAGCCCGCAAAGGTCCATAGGCTTAAGATTATTGATGATACTCACCACAATATAATGTTTCACACTGCGAATTGATGTTTGTTTTTTAAAACGTTTTTTAAACATTTTAAAATATTTATTAAAACAATGTTTGATTTTAATATATTGACACTAGAGAAATGTTTACAATAACAAGTATATTGTCCCTGTATCCAAGGGCTATGATCGGTTCGATTTACATTGACATTACATTAGTCTATTGGAAGTGGACAACTTTTAATGAAAGCCAGGTGTTTTACTAATTAATTAAATCGGGGCGCCTATATAGACTGCACACAATGAGCATACGGCAGGAACCTGACGAAGCTTACTGCGAAACGCGTTGTTCCCTGCCGGAGCTCATTGAGAGAGGGACCCAGCCGACCGCAGGACATCCGGTATAGATCCTCTCTTCCGGTTCCACTGCCGGACGCGCCAGTGAGAGCAACAACGGAGGAGGAGATCTTGCGGGATCAAACCACGCGGCCGACGCTGGGCAAAAGAAGTTACAATTCAGTGTGAGTGTGCTTTTTGTTTTTTTGTTTATTCACCTTGCTATATTTATATTGTTATATGCTTTTTCAACGTGTATGCTTGTTTATGCTCATGTCTCAAACTGTTACCAAATAAAGACCTGTTATACTGCTAACCCTGGTTTGCACACATTTTCTTGGTCTTTTGGGCAACGGGGAGAGGAGACACTCACACACTATACCTATTGGGGGATATTTTGCTGAGACGACTTCACACCACCTATACAGGCTGACATCACCCTCTGAGGGCAAGAACTCACATTAGGCCGTGTGAGTTTTATGTTTATTGGGACTCCACCATAGGAGTCTGCATTTACCCACTACAGTCTGCGTTGAGGGCAAAGTCTCACACAAGCCCGTGTGAGTCACTGAAACTATATGTTTATGTTTCATTTATTGTTTATTTAGTGGAATTCCACCATCACCCCTTCCTCCATTCCCCCCCCCATCCCCCCCATCCCCCACATATGTGACACTAATACTGTTTTTTATTCCATTTTTATTCAACTTCATCCTGTTCCATCAACATTGTGAGGTCCATGAGTTTTGCGCTGACCGTCTTCACACTCCCATTGCCACGTTAAGAAGGACACGGGGTTCCCTTCTTCAAGGTCAAGCAGCAACCAAAAATCATCAAAAGGGCCAGTATATATTTTTATACTCTTTTACACCACAAAACACAATTTTTTATTTTTCTACATATTTTAATATATCAAAGGTGTTGTAGCATTTTTTAGCCACACATTCCAGGGAGCGCCCCAGTTCAAACAACCACTGAGCCTTTTCTAATCCCATCCTGGTGGCAGCACCCCAAAAAGCTCCTAATATGGAAGAAGAAACCATAGAGATGGAAAACCCAGTCGAAATTAAAGAGAGTGTTTTTACAAAAATAATTTTCAGAAGTAACAACATATAGAACAAAATGAGAGAAATTGAGTCAGCGGAGATGGGAGATGTAGAAACAATAAATAACGAGTTTGACAAACTTGAGAATTTACTTAAGAAAGAGACCAAAAAGGTCTGGGATAAAGTCTATTTAGAGAAATACTTAGACATCAAACGTATACCTAGGGGTTTACGATTTGATAAAAAATCCTCCTTTGAATTAGCAGACATAGAATATAATGTCCAATGGGAAGAAACTATGGATGCGTGTTCATTCAGTCTAATGAAACTAATCATTAAACATCATACAAAGACCTTGATAGAAATTGATCGAGAAGTTACTTTAATTCAGAAGAGATTAGAAATTTCCACAGACAACCCCACCTTCCTAAATAGAGACCAAAAACTAGCTGATGAAATAGATGCTATAGAAAGAAATCTGATAGAGTCTAAAAATAAGAAATTTAGACGAGATGAGGAAGACTACTTAGTAGGGTCCAACCCCAAATGGCAAAGGGTCACACTAGTCCCACCTACCACCCCAAAGGATAGGAAAATGTTTGAATATAGGAGTAGAGAAGATAGCAACAAAACTTTAAGAACCAACATATCGAGCTATCCAACCAAAATAGACAAACATAGGACCTATTCCAAATTTGATAACACTAAAAATGTATCATTCAATACAGAGGCTAGACACATACCACCAAGAGGGCGGGAAGTTGGTGATCTAGAAACTCCTGGAGAGAATAAAGAAATAAAAACTCACAGTACCGAGGACGCAGTCAGTCACAAAAGGGAAGAGGCAAATAAACAAGATAGAGACCGGGAGGAAAACTGGCAGAGACACAAGTACTATTCCAAAGATTATCAGGAAAGCCATCATAGAGCCAAGCCACCCGCATACAACTACAGAGCTAGATCACCACTAGAACGTAGAGATAACAGGTATGAGAGAGAACGTAGCAGGGATAGGGATCGTAGATCACCTTATAAATATCATGGGTCAAATCGGGAATATAGAGAGAGACGTTATGAGAGAGAAGAGAGTCAAAGGAGACACTACCGGTCACCCCGTAAACATCATAGGGAACATAGCCAAGGAAGAGAACACAAATCCCCCCATAGGGAACAGAGGACCACATATAGAGAAAGACAGGATAGAGAACAGAGTCATGTGAGAGAGCAAAGATCACCCCGACCACACGCAGGGCATTTTTTAGAACAGGCCCAATCACTCAAAGCACCACCCCTAGTTACTCAGAATCGCTTCCTAGTGTCAGAAAACCAGAAAGAAAAAGAAACCCCAAACACAAAACTCAGAAAAAGGCCCCACGAGGAAAGCGGGGAGGAAGAAGGACACAGAAAAAGAGCAGCGATTTGAACAATATATTTAATCTGAGCAAAAAAGAATTAAATGTAGATGAATGTAACCTAATAAAAAAAGGGCTGAACTTCGCACCAGTTGCCAAGGCGAACAGTTTCAATCTGTATATAGACGCGCACAAATACATTAGACAGTTAACCCTTAAAAAATTCTTTATTTCAAAAGATGCACAAACAAGGGAGGTAGTGAACAATAATGCTAACGCGAATATAGAGATGGATGAGTTCAAGCATTCAAACCTAAAAAATAAATCCAAATTCTATCCAAGCTGGGCGAAAGGCCATAACTTAGAAGTCTTCCATCAGAAAATCCAGGAGGACTTTGATAGACTAACCTCTGGTGCTACTAAGATAACTAAGAACAATCTAACCTTGAAAGAAAAAATCGCATTGCAAAACTTAGAGAAAGAAAAGGCTATTACATTCAAACAAGCAGATAAAGGGGGGGGTGGGTAGTCATTATGGACACGGAATACTACAAGGGTGAAGCAGAGAGGATACTGTCGGATGACATCACCTATGCACGTCTGAAGACTAATCCCCACAGAGAATTCTGTGTAGAATTCCAAACTCTGCTAGACAGGGGCAGCTCAACAGGAGTCCTGAATGAAAAAGAATATGATTATCTAAATGTGAAATTCCCGGTTATGCCAATATTCTATTTTCTGCCCAAAATCCATAAGGACATTAAAGCACCACCAGGTAGACCCATTATCTCTGGGATAGGCTCGCTCACGTCTCGACTGTCGGAGTACATAGATCTATTTCTGCAGCCATACGTTGCGGAGATGCGGTCCTATCTCAGAGACACCACGCAAATTCTAAATATATTAGAACAGATAGATTGGCAAGAAGGCTATAAAATGTGCACCTGCGATGTGACTTCATTATACACGTCCATAAAACATGATGATGGAATTAAAGCCATCGAACGGACGCTAATAAATGATGCCACCGTTCACATAGAACAAAGACGCTTTATTTTAGAAAGTATTAATTTTATTCTTAAACACAACCTTTTTAATTTTGATGGAACATATTTTTTACAAAAGTGCGGAACAGCCATGGGTTCAAAATTCGCACCGAGTTATGCCAACTTGTTCATGGACAGTTGGGAGACCGATACCATCTGGTCGGAACATGAATTCAGTGCGGATCTTGTGCTATGGCGGAGATACATCGATGATGTGTTTTTTATCTGGAGAGGCAACAATGAAACCTTAAATCACTTTCTGAATTACATTAACAATAATGAGAGGAACCTAGCTTTCACAACATGCATAGGGAATAATTCGGTAGACTTTTTAGATCTAACAATTTACATAGAAGATAATAGACTGAAGACTAAAACTTTCTTCAAAACAGTTGACTGCAATAATTACCTGCTTAACACTAGCTGCCACCATAAGAAATGGCTGAAAAACATACCCCCAGGACAGTTTCGCAGAATCAGGAGAAACTTTAGCGATGATCATGTTTATAGGGAACAATCCAATATTCTGAAGAACCGATTCATTGCAAAGAATTATGATAATGAAAAAATGGATACAGCAATAATAGATGTAGGGAAGCTTAAACGCAGCGACATTTTAAAAACCAATCCACCAAAACCTAGAGAGGAGTTTAATATTGCTTTCCTAACACAATATAGCCAAGATGCAGGGAGCATACAAAAGATCCTGAATAAACACTGGCATCTGCTACAGGGAGACCCCACCTTGAAAGAATACCTCCCAGAGAAACCCAAGGTTATCTATAAGAGGGCGGATAATATTAAAAGGAGGTTAGCACCAAGCCTCTTCCGGCCAGAAAGTAGGACAACAGGCCAGGACTTAAATTGGTTACAGAAAGTAAAAGGTTTCCACAGATGTAACACCTGTAAAGCCTGCAAACAGGGAACAAAAGAGAAAATTCAGTTTAGCTCTAAAGCAACAGGAGAACAGTTCAAAATTTCAAATTTCATCAACTGTAAATCTGAATTCGTAGTCTATCTACTAAATTGCCCCTGTGGACTCCAGTATGTAGGGCGTACCAGCCGACCATTACGGGTGCGCATTCTGGAGCACCTAGGGAACATTAGGCGGAAACTTATGACACATAGTGTATCAAAACATTTTGCGCTACACCACCAAGGAGATCCATCTGGCCTTGAATTTAGGGGCATTGAGGTAGTCCCACCACATTGGAGGGGTGGAGACAGACTGACAACTTTATCAAGAAAAGAAACTTTTTGGATTTATAAATTGAAAAGCTTGGCCCCCATAGGCCTCAATGTAGAGATAGACATTGCAGCCTTCCTTTAAACACACACTGATCCGTTTTCAATCCCCAAATCCCATTTTTTTCCCCTACAATTTTGAATAGGAGTTCACGTCTTAAATATGAATCCACCACGAACCAGTCCTTGAAGACCAAATTGACGCATACCACCGTGGCAACTAATGAACAATATCATTTTTATAAATTGTATTGAAATAATATCTATTTTTGTCCAACTAGTTATTAATGTTCGAGTTCCCTAAAATCTATATTTTTTAGTTTTTCTAGTTATTTTAGAATTGTTTTATATTTGTCTAAATGTGTATAAATTTGGGTGGCTACAGTGCCCCCAGTCCTACAGCATCCTGTTACTAACATTAGTCACCATTAGGGAATAACTATGTCTTTGTAATTTCCAAACTAAGCCAAATTATGGCACCATTGTACAAGATCACCTTTACAAACTGTATTGAAGTTTAATCTATTTTTGTCCAAACAGCTATTAATGTTCAAGTTCCCTAAAAATCTGTAATATTTTTTAGATCTCTAATATATTTGGGTTATTACACTGCCCACATCCCAATAGCATTCTGTTACTAACATGAGTCACCATGAGAGAAGAACTATGTCTATGTAGTTTCCAAACTCAGCCACATGATGGCACCATTGTACAACAAATGGAGAAAAGTTCACTGACAGCATAATGGTTTAAGTGATACAGCTCTCTGGCATAGAACCACTATAACAGGCTGTGTGAGCCCGCAAAGGTCCATAGGCTTAAGATTATTGATGATACTCACCACAATATAATGTTTCACACTGCGAATTGATGTTTGTTTTTTAAAACGTTTTTTAAACATTTTAAAATATTTATTAAAACAATGTTTGATTTTAATATATTGACACTAGAGAAATGTTTACAATAACAAGTATATTGTCCCTGTATCCAAGGGCTATGATCGGTTCGATTTACATTGACATTACATTAGTCTATTGGAAGTGGACAACTTTTAATGAAAGCCAGGTGTTTTACTAATTAATTAAATCGGGGCGCCTATATAGACTGCACACAATGAGCATACGGCAGGAACCTGACGAAGCTTACTGCGAAACGCGTTGTTCCCTGCCGGAGCTCATTGAGAGAGGGACCCAGCCGACCGCAGGACATCCGGTATAGATCCTCTCTTCCGGTTCCACTGCCGGACGCGCCAGTGAGGAGTAACAACAGAGGAGGAGATCTTGCGGGATCAAACCACGCGGCCGACGCTGGGCAAAAGAAGTTACAATTCAGTGTGAGTGTGCTTTTTGTTTTTTTGTTTATTCACCTTGCTATATTTATATTGCTATATGCTTTTTCAACGTGTATGCTTGTTTATGCTCATGTCTCAAACTGTTACCAAATAAAGACCTGTTATATTGCTAACCCTGGTTTGCACACATTTTCTTGGTCTTTTGGGCAACGGGGAGAGGAGACACTCACACACTATACCTATTGGGGGATATTTTGCTGAGACGACTTCACACCACCTATACAGGCTGACATCACCCTCTGAGGGCAAGAACTCACATTAGGCCGTGTGAGTTTTATGTTTATTGGGACTCCACCATAGGAGTCTGCATTTACCCACTACAGTCTGCGTTGAGGGCAAAGTCTCACACAAGCCCGTGTGAGTCACTGAAACTATATGTTTATGTTTCATTTATTGTTTATTTAGTGGAATTCCACCATCACCCCTTCCTCCATTCCCCCCCCCATCCCCCCCATCCCCCACATATGTGACACTAATACTGTTTTTTATTCCATTTTTATTCAACTTCATCCTGTTCCATCAACATTGTGAGGTCCATGAGTTTTGCGCTGACCGTCTTCACACTCCCATTGCCACGTTAAGAAGGACACGGGGTTCCCTTCTTCAAGGTCAAGCAGCAACCAAAAATCATCAAAAGGGCCAGTATATATTTTTATACTCTTTTACACCACAAAACACAATTTTTTATTTTTCTACATATTTTAATATATCAAAGGTGTTGTAGCATTTTTTAGCCACACATTCCAGGGAGCGCCCCAGTTCAAACAACCACTGAGCCTTTTCTAATCCCATCCTGGTGGCAGCACCCCAAAAAGCTCCTAATATGGAAGAAGAAACCATAGAGATGGAAAACCCAGTCGAAATTAAAGAGAGTGTTTTTACAAAAAGAATTTTCAGAAGTAACAACATATAGAACAAAATGAGAGAAATTGAGTCAGCGGAGATGGGAGATGTAGAAACAATAAATAACGAGTTTGACAAACTTGAGAATTTACTTAAGAAAGAGACCAAAAAGGTCTGGGATAAAGTCTATTTAGAGAAATACTTAGACATCAAACGTATACCTAGGGGTTTACGATTTGATAAAAAATCCTCCTTTGAATTAGCAGACATAGAATATAATGTCCAATGGGAAGAAACTATGGATGCGTGTTCATTCAGTCTAATGAAACTAATCATTAAACATCATACAAAGACCTTGATAGAAATTGATCGAGAAGTTACTTTAATTCAGAAGAGATTAGAAATTTCCACAGACAACCCCACCTTCCTAAATAGAGACCAAAAACTAGCTGATGAAATAGATGCTATAGAAAAAAATCTGATAGAGTCTAAAAATAAGAAATTTAGACGAGATGAGGAAGACTACTTAGTAGGGTCCAACCCCAAATGGCAAAGGGTCACACTAGTCCCACCTACCACCCCAAAGGATAGGAAAATGTTTGAATATAGGAGTAGAGAAGATAGCAACAAAACTTTAAGAACCAACATATCGAGCTATCCAACCAAAATAGACAAACATAGGACCTATTCCAAATTTGATAACACTAAAAATGTATCATTCAATACAGAGGCTAGACACATACCACCAAGAGGGCGGGAAGTTGGTGATCTAGAAACTCCTGGAGAGAATAAAGAAATAAAAACTCACAGTACCGAGGACGCAGTCAGTCACAAAAGGGAAGAGGCAAATAAACAAGATAGAGACCGGGAGGAAAACTGGCAGAGACACAAGTACTATTCCAAAGATTATCAGGAAAGCCATCATAGAGCCAAGCCACCCGCATACAACTACAGAGCTAGATCACCACTAGAACGTAGAGATAACAGGTATGAGAGAGAACGTAGCAGGGATAGGGATCGTAGATCACCTTATAAATATCATGGGTCAAATCGGGAATATAGAGAGAGACGTTATGAGAGAGAAGAGAGTCAAAGGAGACACTACCGGTCACCCCGTAAACATCATAGGGAACATAGCCAAGGAAGAGAACACAAATCCCCCCATAGGGAACAGAGGACCACATATAGAGAAAGACAGGATAGAGAACAGAGTCATGTGAGAGAGCAAAGATCACCCCGACCACACGCAGGGCATTTTTTAGAACAGACCCAATCACTCAAAGCACCACCCCTAGTTACTCAGAATCGCTTCCTAGTGTCAGAAAACCAGAAAGAAAAAGAAACCCCAAACACAAAACTCAGAAAAAGGCCCCACGAGGAAAGCGGGGAGGAAGAAGGACACAGAAAAAGAGCAGCGATTTGAACAATATATTTAATCTGAGCAAAAAAGAATTAAATGTAGATGAATGTAACCTAATAAAAAAAGGGCTGAACTTCGCACCAGTTGCCAAGGCGAACAGTTTCAATCTGTATATAGACGCGCACAAATACATTAGACAGTTAACCCTTAAAAAATTCTTTATTTCAAAAGATGCACAAACAAGGGAGGTAGTGAACAATAATGCTAACGCGAATATAGAGATGGATGAGTTCAAGCATTCAAACCTAAAAAATAAATCCAAATTCTATCCAAGCTGGGCGAAAGGCCATAACTTAGAAGTCTTCCATCAGAAAATCCAGGAGGACTTTGATAGACTAACCTCTGGTGCTACTAAGATAACTAAGAACAATCTAACCTTGAAAGAAAAAATCGCATTGCAAAACTTAGAGAAAGAAAAGGCTATTACATTCAAACAAGCAGATAAAGGGGGGGGTGGGTAGTCATTATGGACACGGAATACTACAAGGGTGAAGCAGAGAGGATACTGTCGGATGACATCACCTATGCACGTCTGAAGACTAATCCCCACAGAGAATTCTGTGTAGAATTCCAAACTCTGCTAGACAGGGGCAGCTCAACAGGAGTCCTGAATGAAAAAGAATATGATTATCTAAATGTGAAATTCCCGGTTATGCCAATATTCTATTTTCTGCCCAAAATCCATAAGGACATTAAAGCACCACCAGGTAGACCCATTATCTCTGGGATAGGCTCGCTCACGTCTCGACTGTCGGAGTACATAGATCTATTTCTGCAGCCATACGTTGCGGAGATGCGGTCCTATCTCAGAGACACCACGCAAATTCTAAATATATTAGAACAGATAGATTGGCAAGAAGGCTATAAAATGCGCACCTGCGATGTGACTTCATTATACACGTCCATAAAACATGATGATGGAATTAAAGCCATCGAACGGACGCTAATAAATGATGCCACCGTTCACATAGAACAAAGACGCTTTATTTTAGAAAGTATTAATTTTATTCTTAAACACAACCTTTTAAATTTTGATGGAACATATTTTTTACAAAAGTGCGGAACAGCCATGGGTTCAAAATTCGCACCGAGTTATGCCAACTTGTTCATGGACAGTTGGGAGACCGATACCATCTGGTCGGAACATGAATTCAGTGCGGATCTTGTGCTATGGCGGAGATACATCGATGATGTGTTTTTTATCTGGAGAGGCAACAATGAAACCTTAAATCACTTTCTGAATTACATTAACAATAATGAGAGGAACCTAGCTTTCACAACATGCATAGGGAATAATTCGGTAGACTTTTTAGATCTAACAATTTACATAGAAGATAATAGACTGAAGACTAAAACTTTCTTCAAAACAGTTGACTGCAATAATTACCTGCTTAACACTAGCTGCCACCATAAGAAATGGCTGAAAAACATACCCCCAGGACAGTTTCGCAGAATCAGGAGAAACTTTAGCGATGATCATGTTTATAGGGAACAATCCAATATTCTGAAGAACCGATTCATTGCAAAGAATTATGATAATGAAAAAATGGATACAGCAATAATAGATGTAGGGAAGCTTAAACGCAGCGACATTTTAAAAACCAATCCACCAAAACCTAGAGAGGAGTTTAATATTGCTTTCCTAACACAATATAGCCAAGATGCAGGGAGCATACAAAAGATCCTGAATAAACACTGGCATCTGCTACAGGGAGACCCCACCTTGAAAGAATACCTCCCAGAGAAACCCAAGGTTATCTATAAGAGGGCGGATAATATTAAAAGGAGGTTAGCACCAAGCCTCTTCCGGCCAGAAAGTAGGACAACAGGCCAGGACTTAAATTGGTTACAGAAAGTAAAAGGTTTCCACAGATGTAACACCTGTAAAGCCTGCAAACAGGGAACAAAAGAGAAAATTCAGTTTAGCTCTAAAGCAACAGGAGAACAGTTCAAAATTTCAAATTTCATCAACTGTAAATCTGAATTCGTAGTCTATCTACTAAATTGCCCCTGTGGACTCCAGTATGTAGGGCGTACCAGCCGACCATTACGGGTACGCATTCTGGAGCACCTAGGGAACATTAGGCGGAAACTTATGACACATAGTGTATCAAAACATTTTGCACTACACCACCAAGGAGATCCATCTGGCCTTGAATTTAGGGGCATTGAGGTAGTCCCACCACATTGGAGGGGTGGAGACAGACTGACAACTTTATCAAGAAAAGAAACTTTTTGGATTTATAAATTGAAAAGCTTGGCCCCCATAGGCCTCAATGTAGAGATAGACATTGCAGCTTTCCTTTAAACACACACTGATCCGTTTTCAATCCCCAAATCCCATTTTTTCCCCTACAATTTTGAATAGGAGTTCACGTCTTAAATATGAATCCACCACGAACCAGTCCTTGAAGACCAAATTGACGCATACCACCGTGGCAACTAATGAACAATATCATTTTTATAAATTGTATTGAAATAATATCTATTTTTGTCCAACTAGTTATTAATGTTCGAGTTCCCTAAAATCTATATTTTTTAGTTTTTCTAGTTATTTTAGAATTGTTTTATATTTGTCTAAATGTGTATAAATTTGGGTGGCTACAGTGCCCACAGTCCTACAGCATCCTGTTACTAACATTAGTCACCATTAGGGAATAACTATGTCTTTGTAATTTCCAAACTAAGCCAAATTATGGCACCATTGTACAAGATCACCTTTACAAACTGTATTGAAGTTTAATCTATTTTTGTCCAAACAGCTATTAATGTTCAAGTTCCCTAAAAATCTGTAATATTTTTTAGATCTCTAATATATTTGGGTTATTACACTGCCCACATCCCAATAGCATTCTGTTACTAACATGAGTCACCATGAGAGAAGAACTATGGGGCTTATGCAGAGAGGATAGAGAATTTAATGTGAAAACGGCAAGAAAATAGCCACAGAATTGGAGCAAGTTATAGTCGTATGCAGAAAGCTGCGTTACCTAATTTTTCTGATGAGATTCAAAATTGCCAAGTTTTTCTGGCTAGATTGAACTCACTATAATATAGGGCAGAATGGCGAGTTGCAGTGCATCTATGCTACCTGCATACCACCCTATTTTAACATGGCGAATTTACCAATCTCTCCACGTGTTTGGCAATTTTTAAAGTAAAGAAACCTGCTGTGGAGAATTTTATGAATCTCTCCATGTTCTCTGCAGGAGAAGCTTCTCTGGGAAGTATTTTCTCCAAAATATGGTGCTATTTCCCTTCTCTATCCTCTCTGCATAAGCCCCTATGTCTATGTAGTTTCCAAACTCAGCCACATGATGGCACCATTGTACAACAAATGGAGAAAAGTTCACTGACAGCATAATGGTTTAAGTGATACAGCTCTCTGGCATAGAACCACTATAACAGGCTGTGTGAGCCCGCAAAGGTCCATAGGCTTAAGATTATTGATGATACTCACCACAATATAATGTTTCACACTGCGAATTGATGTTTGTTTTTTAAAACGTTTTTTAAACATTTTAAAATATTTATTAAAACAATGTTTGATTTTAATATATTGACACTAGAGAAATGTTTACAATAACAAGTATATTGTCCCTGTATCCAAGGGCTATGATCGGTTCGATTTACATTGACATTACATTAGTCTATTGGAAGTGGACAACTTTTAATGAAAGCCAGGTGTTTTACTAATTAATTAAATCGGGGCGCCTATATAGACTGCACACAATGAGCATCCGGCAGGAACCTGACGAAGCTTACTGCGAAACGCGTTGTTCCCTGCCGGAGCTCATTGAGAGAGGGACCCAGCCGACCGCAGGACATCCGGTATAGATCCTCTCTTCCGGTTCCACTGCCGGACGCGCCAGTGAGAGCAACAACGGAGGAGGAGATCTTGCGGGATCAAACCACGCGGCCGACGCTGGGCAAAAGAAGTTACAATTCAGTGTGAGTGTGCTTTTTGTTTATTCACCTTGCTATATTTATATTGTTATATGCTTTTTCAACGTGTATGCTTGTTTATGCTCATGTCTCAAACTGTTACCAAATAAAGACCTGTTATACTGCTAACCCTGGTTTGCACACATTTTCTTGGTCTTTTGGCCAACGGGGAGAGGAGACACTCACACACTATACCTATTGGGGGATATTTTGCTGAGACGACTTCACACCACCTATACAGGCTGACATCACCCTCTGAGGGCAAGAACTCACATTAGGCCGTGTGAGTTTTATGTTTATTGGGACTCCACCATAGGAGTCTGCATTTACCCACTACAGTCTGCGTTGAGGGCGAAGTCTCACACAAGCCCGTGTGAGTCACTGAAACTATATGTTTATGTTTCATTTATTGTTTATTTAGTGGAATTCCACCATCACCCCTTCCTCCATTCCCCCCCACCCCCCCCATCCCCCCCCATCCCCCACATATGTGACACTAATACTGTGTTTTATTCCATTTTTATTCAACTTCATCCTGTTCCATCAACATCGTGAGGTCCATGAGTTTTGCGCTGACCGTCTTCACACTCCCATTGCCACGTTAAGAAGGACACGGGGTTCCCTTCTTCAAGGTCAAGCAGCAACCAAAAATCATCAAAAGGGCCAGTATATATTTTTATACTCTTTTACACCACAAAACACAATTTTTTATTTTTCTACATATTTTAATATATCAAAGGTGTTGTAGCATTTTTTAGCCACACATTCCAGGGAGCGCCCCAGTTCAAACAACCACTGAGCCTTTTCTAATCCCATCCTGGTGGCAGCACCCCAAAAAGCTCCTAATATGGAAGAAGAAACCATAGAGATGGAAAACCCAGTCGAAATTAAAGAGAGTGTTTTTACAAAAAGAATTTTCAGAAGTAACAACATATAGAACAAAATGAGAGAAATTGAGTCAGCGGAGATGGGAGATGTAGAAACAATAAATAACGAGTTTGACAAACTTGAGAATTTACTTAAGAAAGAGACCAAAAAGGTCTGGGATAAAGTCTATTTAGAGAAATACTTAGACATCAAACGTATACCTAGGGGTTTACGATTTGATAAAAAATCCTCCTTTGAATTAGCAGACATAGAATATAATGTCCAATGGGAAGAAACTATGGATGCGTGTTCATTCAGTCTAATGAAACTAATCATTAAACATCATACAAAGACCTTGATAGAAATTGATCGAGAAGTTACTTTAATTCAGAAGAGATTAGAAATTTCCACAGACAACCCCACCTTCCTAAATAGAGACCAAAAACTAGCTGATGAAATAGATGCTATAGAAAGAAATCTGATAGAGTCTAAAAATAAGAAATTTAGACGAGATGAGGAAGACTACTTAGTAGGGTCCAACCCCAAATGGCAAAGGGTCACACTAGTCCCACCTACCACCCCAAAGGATAGGAAAATGTTTGAATATAGGAGTAGAGAAGATAGCAACAAAACTTTAAGAACCAACATATCGAGCTATCCAACCAAAATAGACAAACATAGGACCTATTCCAAATTTGATAACACTAAAAATGTATCATTCAATACAGAGGCTAGACACATACCACCAAGAGGGCGGGAAGTTGGTGATCTAGAAACTCCTGGAGAGAATAAAGAAATAAAAACTCACAGTACCGAGGACGCAGTCAGTCACAAAAGGGAAGAGGCAAATAAACAAGATAGAGACCGGGAGGAAAACTGGCAGAGACACAAGTACTATTCCAAAGATTATCAGGAAAGCCATCATAGAGCCAAGCCACCCGCATACAACTACAGAGCTAGATCACCACTAGAACGTAGAGATAACAGGTATGAGAGAGAACGTAGCAGGGATAGGGATCGTAGATCACCTTATAAATATCATGGGTCAAATCGGGAATATAGAGAGAGACGTTATGAGAGAGAAGAGAGTCAAAGGAGACACTACCGGTCACCCCGTAAACATCATAGGGAACATAGCCAAGGAAGAGAACACAAATCCCCCCATAGGGAACAGAGGACCACATATAGAGAAAGACAGGATAGAGAACAGAGTCATGTGAGAGAGCAAAGATCACCCCGACCACACGCAGGGCATTTTTTAGAACAGGCCCAATCACTCAAAGCACCACCCCTAGTTACTCAGAATCGCTTCCTAGTGTCAGAAAACCAGAAAGAAAAAGAAACCCCAAACACAAAACTCAGAAAAAGGCCCCACGAGGAAAGCGGGGAGGAAGAAGGACACAGAAAAAGAGCAGCGATTTGAACAATATATTTAATCTGAGCAAAAAAGAATTAAATGTAGATGAATGTAACCTAATAAAAAAGGGGCTGAACTTCGCACCAGTTGCCAAGGCGAACAGTTTCAATCTGTATATAGACGCGCACAAATACATTAGACAGTTAACCCTTAAAAAATTCTTTATTTCAAAAGATGCACAAACAAGGGAGGTAGTGAACAATAATGCTAACGCGAATATAGAGATGGATGAGTTCAAGCATTCAAACCTAAAAAATAAATCCAAATTCTATCCAAGCTGGGCGAAAGGCCATAACTTAGAAGTCTTCCATCAGAAAATCCAGGAGGACTTTGATAGACTAACCTCTGGTGCTACTAAGATAACTAAGAACAATCTAACCTTGAAAGAAAAAATCGCATTGCAAAACTTAGAGAAAGAAAAGGCTATTACATTCAAACAAGCAGATAAAGGGGGGGGGGGGTAGTCATTATGGACACGGAATACTACAAGGGTGAAGCAGAGAGGATACTGTCGGATGACATCACCTATGCACGTCTGAAGACTAATCCCCACAGAGAATTCTGTGTAGAATTCCAAACTCTGCTAGACAGGGGCAGCTCAACAGGAGTCCTGAATGAAAAAGAATATGATTATCTAAATGTGAAATTCCCGGTTATGCCAATATTCTATTTTCTGCCCAAAATCCATAAGGACATTAAAGCACCACCAGGTAGACCCATTATCTCTGGGATAGGCTCGCTCACGTCTCGACTGTCGGAGTACATACACTGGCGACACACTTTATTCGAGCTTGGCTAGTCCCACGAATTCGGGTATACCCGGGTGTATTGAGGTTTGTGACTGTTTTCTGCCCGAGTACATTGAGTTATTTTCCAAGCAGGGATTGAAGCATTTTATTCCCGCTGGCTGCAATACTGCACAGTATATATATATAAACTGCATTACAATTCATGAATTTATGCCATCTGGTAGACACGCGAAGCATTGCAGCCTATTAAATCCTAATCATTATCATTTAACAGATCAGCCGCCCATCAGCCAGGCATGAACCCAGGCTGGGAAGGCAAATGCAACGGGGCTTGTCAGAGGTTAGTAGTGGCTTATTCCAGGTATCTGCCAGGTACATACCGGGTATTTGCTCGAATAAAGTGTGTCGGTGCAGTAGATCTATTTCTGCAGCCATACGTTGCGGAGATGCGGTCCTATCTCAGAGACACCACGCAAATTCTAAATATATTAGAACAGATAGATTGGCAAGAAGGCTATAAAATGTGCACCTGCGATGTGACTTCATTATACACGTCCATAAAACATGATGATGGAATTAAAGCCATCGAACGGACGCTAATAAATGATGCCACCGTTCACATAGAACAAAGACGCTTTATTTTAGAAAGTATTAATTTTATTCTTAAACACAACCTTTTTAATTTTGATGGAACATATTTTTTACAAAAGTGCGGAACAGCCATGGGTTCAAAATTCGCACCGAGTTATGCCAACTTGTTCATGGACAGTTGGGAGACCGATACCATCTGGTCGGAACATGAATTCAGTGCGGATCTTGTGCTATGGCGGAGATACATCGATGATGTGTTTTTTATCTGGAGAGGCAACAATGAAACCTTAAATCACTTTCTGAATTACATTAACAATAATGAGAGGAACCTAGCTTTCACAACATGCATAGGGAATAATTCGGTAGACTTTTTAGATCTAACAATTTACATAAAAGATAATAGACTGAAGACTAAAACTTTCTTCAAAACAGTTGACTGCAATAATTACCTGCTTAACACTAGCTGCCACCATAAGAAATGGCTGAAAAACATACCCCCAGGACAGTTTCGCAGAATCAGGAGAAACTTTAGCGATGATCATGTTTATAGGGAACAATCCAATATTCTGAAGAACCGATTCATTGCAAAGAATTATGATAATGAAAAAATGGATACAGCAATAATAGATGTAGGGAAGCTTAAACGCAGCGACATTTTAAAAACCAATCCACCAAAACCTAGAGAGGAGTTTAATATTGCTTTCCTAACACAATATAGCCAAGATGCAGGGAGCATACAAAAGATCCTGAATAAACACTGGCATCTGCTACAGGGAGACCCCACCTTGAAAGAATACCTCCCAGAGAAACCCAAGGTTATCTATAAGAGGGCGGATAATATTAAAAGGAGGTTAGCACCAAGCCTCTTCCGGCCAGAAAGTAGGACAACAGGCCAGGACTTAAATTGGTTACAGAAAGTAAAAGGTTTCCACAGATGTAACACCTGTAAAGCCTGCAAACAGGGAACAAAAGAGAAAATTCAGTTTAGCTCTAAAGCAACAGGAGAACAGTTCAAAATTTCAAATTTCATCAACTGTAAATCTGAATTCATAGTCTATCTACTAAATTGCCCCTGTGGACTCCAGTATGTAGGGCGTACCAGCCGACCATTACGGGTACGCATTCTGGAGCACCTAGGGAACATTAGGCGGAAACTTATGACACATAGTGTATCAAAACATTTTGCACTACACCGCCAAGGAGATCCATCTGGCCTTGAATTTAGGGGCATTGAGGTAGTCCCACCACATTGGAGGGGTGGAGACAGACTGACAACTTTATCAAGAAAAGAAACTTTTTGGATTTATAAATTGAAAAGCTTGGCCCCCATAGGCCTCAATGTAGAGATAGACATTGCAGCTTTCCTTTAAACACACACTGATCCGTTTTCAATCCCCAAATCCCATTTTTCCCCCTACAATTTTGAATAGGAGTTCACGTCTTAAATATGAATCCACCACGAACCAGTCCTTGAAGACCAAATTGACGCATACCACCGTGGCAACTAATGAACAATATCATTTTTATAAATTGTATTGAAATAATATCTATTTTTGTCCAACTAGTTATTAATGTTCGAGTTCCCTAAAATCTATATTTTTTAGTTTTTCTAGTTATTTTAGAATTGTTTTATATTTGTCTAAATGTGTATGAATTTGGGTGGCTACAGTGCCCACAGTCCTACAGCATCCTGTTACTAACATTAGTCACCATTAGGGAATAACTATGTCTTTGTAATTTCCAAACTAAGCCAAATTATGGCACCATTGTACAAGATCACCTTTACAAACTGTATTGAAGTTTAATCTATTTTTGTCCAAACAGCTATTAATGTTCAAGTTCCCTAAAAATCTGTAATATTTTTTAGATCTCTAATATATTTGGGTTATTACACTGCCCACATCCCAATAGCATTCTGTTACTAACATGAGTCACCATGAGAGAAGAACTATGTCTATGTAGTTTCCAAACTCAGCCACATGATGGCACCATTGTACAACAAATGGAGAAAAGTTCACTGACAGCATAATGGTTTAAGTGATACAGCTCTCTGGCATAGAACCACTATAACAGGCTGTGTGAGCCCGCAAAGGTCCATAGGCTTAAGATTATTGATGATACTCACCACAATATAATGTTTCACACTGCGAACTGATGTTTGTTTTTTAAAACGTTTTTTAAACATTTTAAAATATTTATTAAAACAATGTTTGATTTTAATATATTGACACTAGAGAAATGTTTACAATAACAAGTATATTGTCCCTGTATCCAAGGGCTATGATCGGTTCGATTTACATTGACATTACATTAGTCTATTGGAAGTGGACAACTTTTAATGAAAGCCAGGTGTTTTACTAATTAATTAAATCGGGGCGCCTATATAGACTGCACACAATGAGCATCCGGCAGGAACCTGACGAAGCTTACTGCGAAACGCGTTGTTCCCTGCCGGAGCTCATTGAGAGAGGGACCCAGCCGACCGCAGGACATCCGGTATAGATCCTCTCTTCCGGTTCCACTGCCGGACGCGCCAGTGAGAGCAACAACGGAGGAGATCTTGCGGGATCAAACCACGCGGCCGACGCTGGGCAAAAGAAGTTACAATTCAGTGTGAGTGTGCTTTTTGTTTTTTTGTTTATTCACCTTGCTATATTTATATTGTTATATGCTTTTTCAACGTGTATGCTTGTTTATGCTCATGTCTCAAACTGTTACCAAATAAAGACCTGTTATATTGCTAACCCTGGTTTGCACACATTTTCTTGGTCTTTTGGGCAACGGGGAGAGGAGACACTCACACACTATACCTATTGGGGGATATTTTGCTGAGACGACTTCACACCACCTATACAGGCTGACATCACCCTCTGAGGGCAAGAACTCACATTAGGCCGTGTGAGTTTTATGTTTATTGGGACTCCACCATAGGAGTCTGCATTTACCCACTACAGTCTGCGTTGAGGGCGAAGTCTCACACAAGCCCGTGTGAGTCACTGAAACTATATGTTTATGTTTCATTTATTGTTTATTTAGTGGAATTCCACCATCACCCCTTCCTCCATTCCCCCCCATCCCCCCCATCCCCCACATATGTGACACTAATACTGTGTTTTATTCCATTTTTATTCAACTTCATCCTGTTCCATCAACATCGTGAGGTCCATGAGTTTTGCGCTGACCGTCTTCACACTCCCATTGCCACGTTAAGAAGGACACGGGGTTCCCTTCTTCAAGGTCAAGCAGCAACCAAAAATCATCAAAAGGGCAAGTATATATTTTTATACTATTTACACCACAAAACACAATTTTTTATTTTTCTACATATTTTAATATATCAAAGGTGTTGTAGCATTTTTTAGCCACACATTCCAGGGAGCGCCCCAGTTCAAACAACCACTGAGCCTTTTCTAATCCCATCCTGGTGGCAGCACCCCAAAAAGCTCCTAATATGGAAGAAGAAACCATAGAGATGGAAAACCCAGTCGAAATTAAAGAGAGTGTTTTTACAAAAAGAATTTTCAGAAGTAACAACATATAGAACAAAATGAGAGAAATTGAGTCAGCGGAGATGGGAGATGTAGAAACAATAAATAACGAGTTTGACAAACTTGAGAATTTACTTAAGAAAGAGACCAAAAAGGTCTGGGATAAAGTCTATTTAGAGAAATACTTAGACATCAAACGTATACCTAGGGGTTTACGATTTGATAAAAAATCCTCCTTTGAATTAGCAGACATAGAATATAATGTCCAATGGGAAGAAACTATGGATGCGTGTTCATTCAGTCTAATGAAACTAATCATTAAACATCATACAAAGACCTTGATAGAAATTGATCGAGAAGTTACTTTAATTCAGAAGAGATTAGAAATTTCCACAGACAACCCCACCTTCCTAAATAGAGACCAAAAACTAGCTGATGAAATAGATGCTATAGAAAGAAATCTGATAGAGTCTAAAAATAAGAAATTTAGACGAGATGAGGAAGACTACTTAGTAGGGTCCAACCCCAAATGGCAAAGGGTCACACTAGTCCCACCTACCACCCCAAAGGATAGGAAAATGTTTGAATATAGGAGTAGAGAAGATAGCAACAAAACTTTAAGAACCAACATATCGAGCTATCCAACCAAAATAGACAAACATAGGACCTATTCCAAATTTGATAACACTAAAAATGTATCATTCAATACAGAGGCTAGACACATACCACCAAGAGGGCGGGAAGTTGGTGATCTAGAAACTCCTGGAGAGAATAAAGAAATAAAAACTCACAGTACCGAGGACGCAGTCAGTCACAAAAGGGAAGAGGCAAATAAACAAGATAGAGACCGGGAGGAAAACTGGCAGAGACACAAGTACTATTCCAAAGATTATCAGGAAAGCCATCATAGAGCCAAGCCACCCGCATACAACTACAGAGCTAGATCACCACTAGAACGTAGAGATAACAGGTATGAGAGAGAACGTAGCAGGGATAGGGATCGTAGATCACCTTATAAATATCATGGGTCAAATCGGAATATAGAGAGAGACGTTATGAGAGAGAAGAGAGTCAAAGGAGACACTACCGGTCACCCCGTAAACATCATAGGGAACATAGCCAAGGAAGAGAACACAAATCCCCCCATAGGGAACAGAGGACCACATATAGAGAAAGACAGGATAGAGAACAGAGTCATGTGAGAGAGCAAAGATCACCCCGACCACACGCAGGGCATTTTTTAGAACAGGCCCAATCACTCAAAGCACCACCCCTAGTTACTCAGAATCGCTTCCTAGTGTCAGAAAACCAGAAAGAAAAAGAAACCCCAAACACAAAACTCAGAAAAAGGCCCCACGAGGAAAGCGGGGAGGAAGAAGGACACAGAAAAAGAGCAGCGATTTGAACAATATATTTAATCTGAGCAAAAAAGAATTAAATGTAGATGAATGTAACCTAATAAAAAAGGGGCTGAGCTTCGCACCAGTTGCCAAGGCGAACAGTTTCAATCTGTATATAGACGCGCACAAATACATTAGACAGTTAACCCTTAAAAAATTCTTTATTTCAAAAGATGCACAAACAAGGGAGGTAGTGAACAATAATGCTAACGCGAATATAGAGATGGATGAGTTCAAGCATTCAAACCTAAAAAATAAATCCAAATTCTATCCAAGCTGGGCGAAAGGCCATAACTTAGAAGTCTTCCATCAGAAAATCCAGGAGGACTTTGATAGACTAACCTCTGGTGCTACTAAGATAACTAAGAACAATCTAACCTTGAAAGAAAAAATCGCATTGCAAAACTTAGAGAAAGAAAAGGCTATTACATTCAAACAAGCAGATAAAGGGGGGGGGGGGGTAGTCATTATGGACACGGAATACTACAAGGGTGAAGCAGAGAGGATACTGTCGGATGACATCACCTATGCACGTCTGAAGACTAATCCCCACAGAGAATTCTGTGTAGAATTCCAAACTCTGCTAGACAGGGGCAGCTCAACAGGAGTCCTGAATGAAAAAGAATATGATTATCTAAATGTGAAATTCCCGGTTATGCCAATATTCTATTTTCTGCCCAAAATCCATAAGGACATTAAAGCACCACCAGGTAGACCCATTATCTCTGGGATAGGCTCGCTCACGTCTCGACTGTCGGAGTACATAGATCTATTTCTGCAGCCATACGTTGCGGAGATGCGGTCCTATCTCAGAGACACCACGCAAATTCTAAATATATTAGAACAGATAGATTGGCAAGAAGGCTATAAAATGTGCACCTGCGATGTGACTTCATTATACACGTCCATAAAACATGATGATGGAATTAAAGCCATCGAACGGATGCTAATAAATGATGCCACCGTTCACATAGAACAAAGACGCTTTATTTTAGAAAGTATTAATTTTATTCTTAAACACAACCTTTTTAATTTTGATGGAACATATTTTTTACAAAAGTGCGGAACAGCCATGGGTACAAAATTCGCACCGAGTTATGCCAACTTGTTCATGGACAGTTGGGAGACCGATACCATCTGGTCGGAACATGAATTCAGTGCGGATCTTGTGCTATGGCGGAGATACATCGATGATGTGTTTTTTATCTGGAGAGGCAACAATGAAACCTTAAATCACTTTCTGAATTACATTAACAATAATGAGAGGAACCTAGCTTTCACAACATGCATAGGGAATAATTCGGTAGACTTTTTAGATCTAACAATTTACATAGAAGATAATAGACTGAAGACTAAAACTTTCTTCAAAACAGTTGACTGCAATAATTACCTGCTTAACACTAGCTGCCACCATAAGAAATGGCTGAAAAACATACCCCCAGGACAGTTTCGCAGAATCAGGAGAAACTTTAGCGATGATCATGTTTATAGGGAACAATCCAATATTCTGAAGAACCGATTCATTGCAAAGAATTATGATAATGAAAAAATGGATACAGCAATAATAGAAGTAGGGAAGCTTAAACGCAGCGACATTTTAAAAACCAATCCACCAAAACCTAGAGAGGAGTTTAATATTGCTTTCCTAACACAATATAGCCAAGATGCAGGGAGCATACAAAAGATCCTGAATAAACACTGGCATCTGCTACAGGGAGACCCCACCTTGAAAGAATACCTCCCAGAGAAACCCAAGGTTATCTATAAGAGGGCGGATAATATTAAAAGGAGGTTAGCACCAAGCCTCTTCCGGCCAGAAAGTAGGACAACAGGCCAGGACTTAAATTGGTTACAGAAAGTAAAAGGTTTCCACAGATGTAACACCTGTAAAGCCTGCAAACAGGGAACAAAAGAGAAAATTCAGTTTAGCTCTAAAGCAACAGGAGAACAGTTCAAAATTTCAAATTTCATCAACTGTAAATCTGAATTCGTAGTCTATCTACTAAATTGCCCCTGTGGACTCCAGTATGTAGGGCGTACCAGCCGACCATTACGGGTACGCATTCTGGAGCACCTAGGGAACATTAGGCGGAAACTTATGACACATAGTGTATCAAAACATTTTGCACTACACCACCAAGGAGATCCATCTGGCCTTGAATTTAGGGGCATTGAGGTAGTCCCACCACATTGGAGGGGTGGAGACAGACTGACAACTTTATCAAGAAAAGAAACTTTTTGGATTTATAAATTGAAAAGCTTGGCCCCCATAGGCCTCAATGTAGAGATAGACATTGCAGCTTTCCTTTAAACACACACTGATCCGTTTTCAATCCCCAAATCCCATTTTTTCCCCTACAATTTTGAATAGGAGTTCACGTCTTAAATATGAATCCACCACGAACCAGTCCTTGAAGACCAAATTGACGCATACCACCGTGGCAACTAATGAACAATATCATTTTTATAAATTGTATTGAAATAATATCTATTTTTGTCCAACTAGTTATTAATGTTCGAGTTCCCTAAAATCTATATTTTTTAGTTTTTCTAGTTATTTTAGAATTGTTTTATATTTGTCTAAATGTGTATAAATTTGGGTGGCTACAGTGCCCACAGTCCTACAGCATCCTGTTACTAACATTAGTCACCATTAGGGAATAACTATGTCTTTGTAATTTCCAAACTAAGCCAAATTATGGCACCATTGTACAAGATCACCTTTACAAACTGTATTGAAGTTTAATCTATTTTTGTCCAAACAGCTATTAATGTTCAAGTTCCCTAAAAATCTGTAATATTTTTTAGATCTCTAATATATTTGGGTTATTACACTGCCCACATCCCAATAGCATTCTGTTACTAACATGAGTCACCATGAGAGAAGAACTATGTCTATGTAGTTTCCAAACTCAGCCACATGATGGCACCATTGTACAACAAATGGAGAAAAGTTCACTGACAGCATAATGGTTTAAGTGATACAGCTCTCTGGCATAGAACCACTATTATAGGCTGTGTGAGCCCGCAAAGGTCCATAGGCTTAAGATTATTGATGATACTCACCACAATATAATGTTTCACACTGCGAATTGATGTTTGTTTTTTAAAACGTTTTTTAAACATTTTAAAATATTTATTAAAACAATGTTTGATTTTAATATATTGACACTAGAGAAATGTTTACAATAACAAGTATATTGTCCCTGTATCCAAGGGCTATGATCGGTTCGATTTACATTGACATTACATTAGTCTATTGGAAGTGGACAACTTTTAATGAAAGCCAGGTGTTTTACTAATTAATTAAATCGGGGCGCCTATATAGACTGCACACAATGAGCATCCGGCAGGAACCTGACGAAGCTTACTGCGAAACGCGTTGTTCCCTGCCGGAGCTCATTGAGAGAGGGACCCAGCCGACCGCAGGACATCCGGTATAGATCCTCTCTTCCGGTTCCACTGCCGGACGCGCCAGTGAGAGCAACAACAGAGGAGGAGATCTTGCGGGATCAAACCACGCGGCCGACGCTGGGCAAAAGAAGTTACAATTCAGTGTGAGTGTGCTTTTTGTTTTTTGTTTATTCACCTTGCTATATTTATATTGTTATATGCTTTTTCAACGTGTATGCTTGTTTATGCTCATGTCTCAAACTGTTACCAAATAAAGACCTGTTATACTGCTAACCCTGGTTTGCACACATTTTCTTGGTCTTTTGGCCAACGGGGAGAGGAGACACTCACACACTATACCTATTGGGTGATATTTTGCTGAGACGACTTCACACCACCTATACAGGCTGACATCACCCTCTGAGGGCAAGAACTCACATTAGGCCGTGTGAGTTTTATGTTTATTGGGACTCCACCATAGGAGTCTGCATTTACCCAATACAGTCTGCGTTGAGGGCGAAGTCTCACACAAGCCCGTGTGAGTCACTGAAACTATATGTTTATGTTTCATTTATTGTTTATTTAGTGGAATTCCACCATCACCCCTTCCTCCATTCCCCCCCACCCACCCCCATCCCCCACATATGTGACACTAATACTGTGTTTTATTCCATTTTTATTCAACTTCATCCTGTTCCATCAACATCGTGAGGTCCATGAGTTTTGCGCTGACCGTCTTCACACTCCCATTGCCACGTTAAGAAGGACACGGGGTTCCCTTCTTCAAGGTCAAGCAGCAACCAAAAATCATCAAAAGGGCCAGTATATATTTTTATACTCTTTTACACCACAAAACACAATTTTTTATTTTTCTACATATTTTAATATATCAAAGGTGTTGTAGCATTTTTTAGCCACACATTCCAGGGAGCGCCCCAGTTCAAACAACCACTGAGCCTTTTCTAATCCCATCCTGGTGGCAGCACCCCAAAAAGCTCCTAATATGGAAGAAGAAACCATAGAGATGGAAAACCCAGTCGAAATTAAAGAGAGTGTTTTTACAAAAAGAATTTTCAGAAGTAACAACATATAGAACAAAATGAGAGAAATTGAGTCAGCGGAGATGGGAGATGTAGAAACAATAAATAACGAGTTTGACAAACTTGAGAATTTACTTAAGAAAGAGACCAAAAAGGTCTGGGATAAAGTCTATTTAGAGAAATACTTAGACATCAAACGTATACCTAGGGGTTTACGATTTGATAAAAAATCCTCCTTTGAATTAGCAGACATAGAATATAATGTCCAATGGGAAGAAACTATGGATGCGTGTTCATTCAGTCTAATGAAACTAATCATTAAACATCATACAAAGACCTTGATAGAAATTGATCGAGAAGTTACTTTAATTCAGAAGAGATTAGAAATTTCCACAGACAACCCCACCTTCCTAAATAGAGACCAAAAACTAGCTGATGAAATAGATGCTATAGAAAGAAATCTGATAGAGTCTAAAAATAAGAAATTTAGACGAGATGAGGAAGACTACTTAGTAGGGTCCAACCCCAAATGGCAAAGGGTCACACTAGTCCCACCTACCACCCCAAAGGATAGGAAAATGTTTGAATATAGGAGTAGAGAAGATAGCAACAAAACTTTAAGAACCAACATATCGAGCTATCCAACCAAAATAGACAAACATAGGACCTATTCCAAATTTGATAACACTAAAAATGTATCATTCAATACAGAGGCTAGACACATACCACCAAGAGGGCGGGAAGTTGGTGATCTAGAAACTCCTGGAGAGAATAAAGAAATAAAAACTCACAGTACCGAGGACGCAGTCAGTCACAAAAGGGAAGAGGCAAATAAACAAGATAGAGACCGGGAGGAAAACTGGCAGAGACACAAGTACTATTCCAAAGATTATCAGGAAAGCCATCATAGAGCCAAGCCACCCGCATACAACTACAGAGCTAGATCACCACTAGAACGTACAGATAACAGGTATGAGAGAGAACGTAGCAGGGATAGGGATCGTAGATCACCTTATAAATATCATGGGTCAAATCGGGAATATAGAGAGAGACGTTATGAGAGAGAAGAGAGTCAAAGGAGACACTACCGGTCACCCCGTAAACATCATAGGGAACATAGCCAAGGAAGAGAACACAAATCCCCCCATAGGGAACAGAGGACCACATATAGAGAAAGACAGGATAGAGAACAGAGTCATGTGAGAGAGCAAAGATCACCCCGACCACACGCAGGGCATTTTTTAGAACAGGCCCAATCACTCAAAGCACCACCCCTAGTTACTCAGAATCGCTTCCTAGTGTCAGAAAACCAGAAAGAAAAAGAAACCCCAAACACAAAACTCAGAAAAAGGCCCCACGAGGAAAGCGGGGAGGAAGAAGGACACAGACAAAGAGCAGCGATTTGAACAATATATTTAATCTGAGCAAAAAAGAATTAAATGTAGATGAATGTAACCTAATAAAAAAGGGGCTGAACTTCGCACCAGTTGCCAAGGCGAACAGTTTCAATCTGTATATAGACGCGCACAAATACATTAGACAGTTAACCCTTAAAAAATTCTTTATTTCAAAAGATGCACAAACAAGGGAGGTAGTGAACAATAATGCTAACGCGAATATAGAGATGGATGAGTTCAAGCATTCAAACCTAAAAAATAAATCCAAATTCTATCCAAGCTGGGCGAAAGGCCATAACTTAGAAGTCTTCCATCAGAAAATCCAGGAGGACTTTGATAGACTAACCTCTGGTGCTACTAAGATAACTAAGAACAATCTAACCTTGAAAGAAAAAATCGCATTGCAAAACTTAGAGAAAGAAAAGGCTATTACATTCAAACAAGCAGATAAAGGGGGGGGGGGGGGTAGTCGTTATGGACACGGAATACTACAAGGGTGAAGCAGAGAGGATACTGTCGGATGACATCACCTATGCACGTCTGAAGACTAATCCCCACAGAGAATTCTGTGTAGAATTCCAAACTCTGCTAGACAGGGGCAGCTCAACAGGAGTCCTGAATGAAAAAGAATATGATTATCTAAATGGGAAATTCCCGGTTATGCCAATATTCTAATTTCTGCCCAAAATCCATAAGGACATGAAAGCACCACCAGGTAGACCCATTATCTCTGGGATAGGCTCGCTCACGTCTCGACTGTCGGAGTACATAGATCTATTTCTGCAGCCATACGTTGCGGAGATGCGGTCCTATCTCAGAGACACCACGCAAATTCTAAATATATTAGAACAGATAGATTGGCAAGAAGGCTATAAAATGTGCACCTGCGATGTGACTTCATTATACACGTCCATAAAACATGATGATGGAATTAAAGCCATCGAACGGACGCTAATAAATGATGCCACCGTTCACATAGAACAAAGACGCTTTATTTTAGAAAGTAGTAATTTTATTCTTAAACACAACCTTTTTAATTTTGATGGAACATATTTTTTACAAAAGTGCGGAACAGCCATGGGTTCAAAATTCGCACCGAGTTATGCCAACTTGTTCATGGACAGTTGGGAGACCGATACCATCTGGTCGGAACATGAATTCAGTGCGGATCTTGTGCTATGGCGGAGATACATCGATGATGTGTTTTTTATCTGGAGAGGCAACAATGAAACCTTAAATCACTTTCTGAATTACATTAACAATAATGAGAGGAACCTAGCTTTCACAACATGCATAGGGAATAATTCGGTAGACTTTTTAGATCTAACAATTTACATAGAAGATAATAGACTGAAGACTAAAACTTTCTTCAAAACAGTTGACTGCAATAATTACCTGCTTAACACTAGCTGCCACCATAAGAAATGGCTGAAAAACATACCCCCAGGACAGTTTCGCAGAATCAGGAGAAACTTTAGCGATGATCATGTTTATAGGGAACAATCCAATATTCTGAAGAACCGATTCATTGCAAAGAATTATGATAATGAAAAAATGGATACAGCAATAATAGATGTAGGGAAGCTTAAACGCAGCGACATTTTAAAAACCAATCCACCAAAACCTAGAGAGGAGTTTAATATTGCTTTCCTAACACAATATAGCCAAGATGCAGGGAGCATACAAAAGATCCTGAATAAACACTGGCATCTGCTACAGGGAGACCCCACCTTGAAAGAATACCTCCCAGAGAAACCCAAGGTTATCTATAAGAGGGCGGATAATATTAAAAGGAGGTTAGCACCAAGCCTCTTCCGGCCAGAAAGTAGGACAACAGGCCAGGACTTAAATTGGTTACAGAAAGTAAAAGGTTTCCACAGATGTAACACCTGTAAAGCCTGCAAACAGGGAACAAAAGAGAAAATTCAGTTTAGCTCTAAAGCAACAGGAGAACAGTTCAAAATTTCAAATTTCATCAACTGTAAATCTGAATTCATAGTCTATCTACTAAATTGCCCCTGTGGACTCCAGTATGTAGGGCGTACCAGCCGACCATTACGGGTACGCATTCTGGAGCACCTAGGGAACATTAGGCGGAAACTTATGACACATAGTGTATCAAAACATTTTGCACTACACCACCAAGGAGATCCATCTGGCCTTGAATTTAGGGGCATTGAGGTAGTCCCACCACATTGGAGGGGTGGAGACAGACTGACAACTTTATCAAGAAAAGAAACTTTTTGGATTTATAAATTGAAAAGCTTGGCCCCCATAGGCCTCAATGTAGAGATAGACATTGCAGCTTTCCTTTAAACACACACTGATCCGTTTTCAATCCCCAAATCCCATTTTTCCCCCTACAATTTTGAATAGGAGTTCACGTCTTAAATATGAATCCACCACGAACCAGTCCTTGAAGACCAAATTGACGCATACCACCGTGGCAACTAATGAACAATATCATTTTTATAAATTGTATTGAAATAATATCTATTTTTGTCCAACTAGTTATTAATGTTCGAGTTCCCTAAAATCTATATTTTTTAGTTTTTCTAGTTATTTTAGAATTGTTTTATATTTGTCTAAATGTGTATAAATTTGGGTGGCTACAGTGCCCACAGTCCTACAGCATCCTGTTACTAACATTAGTCACCATTAGGGAATAACTATGTCTTTGTAATTTCCAAACTAAGCCAAATTATGGCACCATTGTACAAGATCACCTTTACAAACTGTATTGAAGTTTAATCTATTTTTGTCCAAACAGCTATTAATGTTCAAGTTCCCTAAAAATCTGTAATATTTTTTAGATCTCTAATATATTTGGGTTATTACACTGCCCACATCCCAATAGCATTCTGTTACTAACATGAGTCACCATGAGAGAAGAACTATGTCTATGTAGTTTCCAAACTCAGCCACATGATGGCACCATTGTACAACAAATGGAGAAAAGTTCACTGACAGCATAATGGTTTAAGTGATACAGCTCTCTGGCATAGAACCACTATAACAGGCTGTGTGAGCCCGCAAAGGTCCATAGGCTTAAGATTATTGATGATACTCACCACAATATAATGTTTCACACTGCGAATTGATGTTTGTTTTTTAAAACGTTTTTTAAACATTTTAAAATATTTATTAAAACAATGTTTGATTTTAATATATTGACACTAGAGAAATGTTTACAATAACAAGTATATTGTCCCTGTATCCAAGGGCTATGATCGGTTCGATTTACATTGACATTACATTAGTCTATTGGAAGTGGACAACTTTTAATGAAAGCCAGGTGTTTTACTAATTAATTAAATCGGGGCGCCTATATAGACTGCACACAATGAGCATCCGGCAGGAACCTGACGAAGCTTACTGCGAAACGCGTTGTTCCCTGCCGGAGCTCATTGAGAGAGGGACCCAGCCGACCGCAGGACATCCGGTATAGATCCTCTCTTCCGGTTCCACTGCCGGACGCGCCAGTGAGAGCAACAACAGAGGAGGAGATCTTGCGGGATCAAACCACGCGGCCGACGCTGGGCAAAAGAAGTTACAATTCAGTGTGAGTGTGCTTTTTGTTTTTTGTTTATTCACCTTGCTATATTTATATTTTTATATGCTTTTTCAACGTGTATGCTTGTTTATGCTCATGTCTCAAACTGTTACCAAATAAAGACCTGTTATACTGCTAACCCTGGTTTGCACACATTTTCTTGGTCTTTTGGCCAACGGGGAGAGGAGACACTCACACACTATACCTATTGGGGGATATTTTGCTGAGACGACTTCACACCACCTATACAGGCTGACATCACCCTCTGAGGGCAAGAACTCACATTAGGCCGTGTGAGTTTTATGTTTATTGGGACTCCACCATAGGAGTCTGCATTTACCCAATACAGTCTGCGTTGAGGGCGAAGTCTCACACAAGCCCGTGTGAGTCACTGAAACTATATGTTTATGTTTCATTTATTGTTTATTTAGTGGAATTCCACCATCACCCCTTCCTCCATTCCCCCCCACCCACCCCCATCCCCCACATATGTGACACTAATACTGTGTTTTATTCCATTTTTATTCAACTTCATCCTGTTCCATCAACATCGTGAGGTCCATGAGTTTTGCGCTGACCGTCTTCACACTCCCATTGCCACGTTAAGAAGGACACGGGGTTCCCTTCTTCAAGGTCAAGCAGCAACCAAAAATCATCAAAAGGGCCAGTATATATTTTTATACTCTTTTACACCACAAAACACAATTTTTTATTTTTCTACATATTTTAATATATCAAAGGTGTTGTAGCATTTTTTAGCCACACATTCCAGGGAGCGCCCCAGTTCAAACAACCACTGAGCCTTTTCTAATCCCATCCTGGTGGCAGCACCCCAAAAAGCTCCTAATATGGAAGAAGAAACCATAGAGATGGAAAACCCAGTCGAAATTAAAGAGAGTGTTTTTACAAAAAGAATTTTCAGAAGTAACAACATATAGAACAAAATGAGAGAAATTGAGTCAGCGGAGATGGGAGATGTAGAAACAATAAATAACGAGTTTGACAAACTTGAGAATTTACTTAAGAAAGAGACCAAAAAGGTCTGGGATAAAGTCTATTTAGAGAAATACTTAGACATCAAACGTATACCTAGGGGTTTACGATTTGATAAAAAATCCTCCTTTGAATTAGCAGACATAGAATATAATGTCCAATGGGAAGAAACTATGGATGCGTGTTCATTCAGTCTAATGAAACTAATCATTAAACATCATACAAAGACCTTGATAGAAATTGATCGAGAAGTTACTTTAATTCAGAAGAGATTAGAAATTTCCACAGACAACCCCACCTTCCTAAATAGAGACCAAAAACTAGCTGATGAAATAGATGCTATAGAAAGAAATCTGATAGAGTCTAAAAATAAGAAATTTAGACGAGATGAGGAAGACTACTTAGTAGGGTCCAACCCCAAATGGCAAAGGGTCACACTAGTCCCACCTACCACCCCAAAGGATAGGAAAATGTTTGAATATAGGAGTAGAGAAGATAGCAACAAAACTTTAAGAACCAACATATCGAGCTATCCAACCAAAATAGACAAACATAGGACCTATTCCAAATTTGATAACACTAAAAATGTATCATTCAATACAGAGGCTAGACACATACCACCAAGAGGGCGGGAAGTTGGTGATCTAGAAACTCCTGGAGAGAATAAAGAAATAAAAACTCACAGTACCGAGGACGCAGTCAGTCACAAAAGGGAAGAGGCAAATAAACAAGATAGAGACCGGGAGGAAAACTGGCAGAGACACAAGTACTATTCCAAAGATTATCAGGAAAGCCATCATAGAGCCAAGCCACCCGCATACAACTACAGAGCTAGATCACCACTAGAACGTAGAGATAACAGGTATGAGAGAGAACGTAGCAGGGATAGGGATCGTAGATCACCTTATAAATATCATGGGTCAAATCGGGAATATAGAGAGAGACGTTATGAGAGAGAAGAGAGTCAAAGGAGACACTACCGGTCACCCCGTAAACATCATAGGGAACATAGCCAAGGAAGAGAACACAAATCCCCCCATAGGGAACAGAGGACCACATATAGAGAAAGACAGGATAGAGAACAGAGTCATGTGAGAGAGCAAAGATCACCCCGACCACACGCAGGGCATTTTTTAGAACAGGCCCAATCACTCAAAGCACCACCCCTAGTTACTCAGAATCGCTTCCTAGTGTTAGAAAACCAGAAAGAAAAAGAAACCCCAAACACAAAACTCAGAAAAAGGCCCCACGAGGAAAGCGGGGAGGAAGAAGGACACAGAAAAAGAGCAGCGATTTGAACAATATATTTAATCTGAGCAAAAAAGAATTAAATGTAGATGAATGTAACCTAATAAAAAAGGGGCTGAACTTCGCACCAGTTGCCAAGGCGAACAGTTTCAATCTGTATATAGACGCGCACAAATACATTAGACAGTTAACCCTTAAAAAATTCTTTATTTCAAAAGATGCACAAACAAGGGAGGTAGTGAACAATAATGCTAACGCGAATATAGAGATGGATGAGTTCAAGCATTCAAACCTAAAAAATAAATCCAAATTCTATCCAAGCTGGGCAAAAGGCCATAACTTAGAAGTCTTCCATCAGAAAATCCAGGAGGACTTTGATAGACTAACCTCTGGTGCTACTAAGATAACTAAGAACAATCTAACCTTGAAAGAAAAAATCGCATTGCAAAACTTAGAGAAAGAAAAGGCTATTACATTCAAACAAGCAGATAAAGGGGGGGGGGGGTAGTCATTATGGACACGGAATACTACAAGGGTGAGGCAGAGAGGATACTGTCGGATGACATCACCTATGCACGTCTGAAGACTAATGCCCACAGAGAATTCTGTATAGAATTCCAAACTCTGCTAGACAAGGGCAGCTCAACAGGAGTCCTGAATGAAAAAGAATATGATTATCTAAATGTGAAATTCCCGGTTATGCCAATATTCTAATTTCTGCCCAAAATCCATAAGGACATGAAAGCACCACCAGGTAGACCCATTATCTCTGGGATAGGCTCGCTCACGTCTCGACTGTCGGAGTACATAGATCTATTTCTGCAGCCATACGTTGCGGAGATGCGGTCCTATCTCAGAGACACCACGCAAATTCTAAATATATTAGAACAGATAGATTGGCAAGAAGGCTATAAAATGCGCACCTGCGATGTGACTTCATTATACACGTCCATAAAACATGATGATGGAATTAAAGCCATCGAACGGACGCTAATAAATGATGCCACCGTTCACATAGAACAAAGACGCTTTATTTTAGAAAGTATTAATTTTATTCTTAAACACAACCTTTTTAATTTTGATGGAACATATTTTTTACAAAAGTGCGGAACAGCCATGGGTTCAAAATTCGCACCGAGTTATGCCAACTTGTTCATGGACAGTTGGGAGACCGATACCATCTGGTCGGAACATGAATTCAGTGCGGATCTTGTGCTATGGCGGAGATACATCGATGATGTGTTTTTTATCTGGAGAGGCAACAATGAAACCTTAAATCACTTTCTGAATTACATTAACAATAATGAGAGGAACCTAGCTTTCACAACATGCATAGGGAATAATTCGGTAGACTTTTTAGATCTAACAATTTACATAGAAGATAATAGACTGAAGACTAAAACTTTCTTCAAAACAGTTGACTGCAATAATTACCTGCTTAACACTAGCTGCCACCATAAGAAATGGCTGAAAAACATACCCCCAGGACAGTTTCGCAGAATCAGGAGAAACTTTAGCGATGATCATGTTTATAGGGAACAATCCAATATTCTGAAGAACCGATTCATTGCAAAGAATTATGATAATGAAAAAATGGATACAGCAATAATAGAAGTAGGGAAGCTTAAACGCAGCGACATTTTAAAAACCAATCCACCAAAACCTAGAGAGGAGTTTAATATTGCTTTCCTAACACAATATAGCCAAGATGCAGGGAGCATACAAAAGATCCTGAATAAACACTGGCATCTGCTACAGGGAGACCCCACCTTGAAAGAATACCTCCCAGAGAAACCCAAGGTTATCTATAAGAGGGCGGATAATATTAAAAGGAGGTTAGCACCAAGCCTCTTCCGGCCAGAAAGTAGGACAACAGGCCAGGACTTAAATTGGTTACAGAAAGTAAAAGGTTTCCACAGATGTAACACCTGTAAAGCCTGCAAACAGGGAACAAAAGAGAAAATTCAGTTTAGCTCTAAAGCAACAGGAGAACAGTTCAAAATTTCAAATTTCATCAACTGTAAATCTGAATTCGTAGTCTATCTACTAAATTGCCCCTGTGGACTCCAGTATGTAGGGCGTACCAGCCGACCATTACGGGTACGCATTCTGGAGCACCTAGGGAACATTAGGCGGAAACTTATGACACATAGTGTATCAAAACATTTTGCACTACACCACCAAGGAGATCCATCTGGCCTTGAATTTAGGGGCATTGAGGTAGTCCCACCACGTTGGAGGGGTGGAGACAGACTGACAACTTTATCAAGAAAAGAAACTTTTTGGATTTATAAATTGAAAAGCTTGGCCCCCATAGGCCTCAATGTAGAGATAGACATTGCAGCTTTCCTTTAAACACACACTGATCCGTTTTCAATCCCCAAATCCCATTTTTTCCCCTACAATTTTGAATAGGAGTTCACGTCTTAAATATGAATCCACCACGAACCAGTCCTTGAAGACCAAATTGACGCATACCACCGTGGCAACTAATGAACAATATCATTTTTATAAATTGTATTGAAATAATATCTATTTTTGTCCAACTAGTTATTAATGTTCGAGTTCCCTAAAATCTATATTTTTTAGTTTTTCTAGTTATTTTAGAATTGTTTTATATTTGTCTAAATGTGTATAAATTTGGGTGGCTACAGTGCCCACAGTCCTACAGCATCCTGTTACTAACATTAGTCACCATTAGGGAATAACTATGTCTTTGTAATTTCCAAACTAAGCCAAATTATGGCACCATTGTACAAGATCACCTTTACAAACTGTATTGAAGTTTAATCTATTTTTGTCCAAACAGCTATTAATGTTCAAGTTCCCTAAAAATCTGTAATATTTTTTAGATCTCTAATATATTTGGGTTATTACACTGCCCACATCCCAATAGCATTCTGTTACTAACATGAGTCACCATGAGAGAAGAACTATGTCTATGTAGTTTCCAAACTCAGCCACATGATGGCACCATTGTACAACAAATGGAGAAAAGTTCACTGACAGCATAATGGTTTAAGTGATACAGCTCTCTGGCATAGAACCACTATTATAGGCTGTGTGAGCCCGCAAAGGTCCATAGGCTTAAGATTATTGATGATACTCACCACAATATAATGTTTCACACTGCGAATTGATGTTTGTTTTTTAAAACGTTTTTTAAACATTTTAAAATATTTATTAAAACAATGTTTGATTTTAATATATTGACACTAGAGAAATGTTTACAATAACAAGTATATTGTCCCTGTATCCAAGGGCTATGATCGGTTCGATTTACATTGACATTACATTAGTCTATTGGAAGTGGACAACTTTTAATGAAAGCCAGGTGTTTTACTAATTAATTAAATCGGGGCGCCTATATAGACTGCACACAATGAGCATCCGGCAGGAACCTGACGAAGCTTACTGCGAAACGCGTTGTTCCCTGCCGGAGCTCATTGAGAGAGGGACCCAGCCGACCGCAGGACATCCGGTATAGATCCTCTCTTCCGGTTCCACTGCCGGACGCGCCAGTGAGAGCAACAACAGAGGAGGAGATCTTGCGGGATCAAACCACGCGGCCGACGCTGGGCAAAAGAAGTTACAATTCAGTGTGAGTGTGCTTTTTGTTTTTTGTTTTTTGTTTATTCACCTTGCTATATTTATATTGTTATATGCTTTTTCAACGTGTATGCTTGTTTATGCTCATGTCTCAAACTGTTACCAAATAAAGACCTGTTATACTGCTAACCCTGGTTTGCACACATTTTCTTGGTCTTTTGGCCAACGGGGAGAGGAGACACTCACACACTATACCTATTGGGTGATATTTTGCTGAGACGACTTCACACCACCTATACAGGCTGACATCACCCTCTGAGGGCAAGAACTCACATTAGGCCGTGTGAGTTTTATGTTTATTGGGACTCCACCATAGGAGTCTGCATTTACCCAATACAGTCTGCGTTGAGGGCGAAGTCTCACACAAGCCCGTGTGAGTCACTGAAACTATATGTTTATGTTTCATTTATTGTTTATTTAGTGGAATTCCACCATCACCCCTTCCTCCATTCCCCCCCACCCCCCCCCCATCCCCCACATATGTGACACTAATACTGTGTTTTATTCCATTTTTATTCAACTTCATCCTGTTCCATCAACATCGTGAGGTCCATGAGTTTTGCGCTGACCGTCTTCACACTCCCATTGCCACGTTAAGAAGGACACAGGGTTCCCTTCTTCAAGGTCAAGCAGCAACCAAAAATCATCAAAAGGGCCAGTATATATTTTTATACTCTTTTACACCACAAAACACAATTTTTTATTTTTCTACATATTTTAATATATCAAAGGTGTTGTAGCATTTTTTAGCCACACATTCCAGGGAGCGCCCCAGTTCAAACAACCACTGAGCCTTTTCTAATCCCATCCTGGTGGCAGCACCCCAAAAAGCTCCTAATATGGAAGAAGAAACCATAGAGATGGAAAACCCAGTCGAAATTAAAGAGAGTGTTTTTACAAAAAGAATTTTCAGAAGTAACAACATATAGAACAAAATGAGAGAAATTGAGTCAGCGGAGATGGGAGATGTAGAAACAATAAATAACGAGTTTGACAAACTTGAGAATTTACTTAAGAAAGAGACCAAAAAGGTCTGGGATAAAGTCTATTTAGAGAAATACTTAGACATCAAACGTATACCTAGGGGTTTACGATTTGATAAAAAATCCTCCTTTGAATTAGCAGACATAGAATATAATGTCCAATGGGAAGAAACTATGGATGCGTGTTCATTCAGTCTAATGAAACTAATCATTAAACATCATACAAAGACCTTGATAGAAATTGATCGAGAAGTTACTTTAATTCAGAAGAGATTAGAAATTTCCACAGACAACCCCACCTTCCTAAATAGAGACCAAAAACTAGCTGATGAAATAGATGCTATAGAAAGAAATCTGATAGAGTCTAAAAATAAGAAATTTAGACGAGATGAGGAAGACTACTTAGTAGGGTCCAACCCCAAATGGCAAAGGGTCACACTAGTCCCACCTACCACCCCAAAGGATAGGAAAATGTTTGAATATAGGAGTAGAGAAGATAGCAACAAAACTTTAAGAACCAACATATCGAGCTATCCAACCAAAATAGACAAACATAGGACCTATTCCAAATTTGATAACACTAAAAATGTATCATTCAATACAGAGGCTAGACACATACCACCAAGAGGGCGGGAAGTTGGTGATCTAGAAACTCCTGGAGAGAATAAAGAAATAAAAACTCACAGTACCGAGGACGCAGTCAGTCACAAAAGGGAAGAGGCAAATAAACAAGATAGAGACCGGGAGGAAAACTGGCAGAGACACAAGTACTATTCCAAAGATTATCAGGAAAGCCATCATAGAGCCAAGCCACCCGCATACAACTACAGAGCTAGATCACCACTAGAACGTACAGATAACAGGTATGAGAGAGAACGTAGCAGGGATAGGGATCGTAGATCACCTTATAAATATCATGGGTCAAATCGGGAATATAGAGAGAGACGTTATGAGAGAGAAGAGAGTCAAAGGAGACACTACCGGTCACCCCGTAAACATCATAGGGAACATAGCCAAGGAAGAGAACTCAAATCCCCCCATAGGGAACAGAGGACCACATATAGAGAAAGACAGGATAGAGAACAGAGTCATGTGAGAGAGCAAAGATCACCCCGACCACACGCAGGGCATTTTTTAGAACAGGCCCAATCACTCAAAGCACCACCCCTAGTTACTCAGAATCGCTTCCTAGTGTCAGAAAACCAGAAAGAAAAAGAAACCCCAAACACAAAACTCAGAAAAAGGCCCCACGAGGAAAGCGGGGAGGAAGAAGGACACAGAAAAAGAGCAGCGATTTGAACAATATATTTAATCTGAGCAAAAAAGAATTAAATGTAGATGAATGTAACCTAATAAAAAAGGGGCTGAACTTCGCACCAGTTGCCAAGGCGAACAGTTTCAATCTGTATATAGACGCGCACAAATACATTAGACAGTTAACCCTTAAAAAATTCTTTATTTCAAAAGATGCACAAACAAGGGAGGTAGTGAACAATAATGCTAACGCGAATATAGAGATGGATGAGTTCAAGCATTCAAACCTAAAAAATAAATCCAAATTCTATCCAAGCTGGGCAAAAGGCCATAACTTAGAAGTCTTCCATCAGAAAATCCAGGAGGACTTTGATAGACTAACCTCTGGTGCTACTAAGATAACTAAGAACAATCTAACCTTGAAAGAAAAAATCGCATTGCAAAACTTAGAGAAAGAAAAGGCTATTACATTCAAACAAGCAGATAAAGGGGGGGGGGGTGGGTAGTCATTATGGACACGGAATACTACAAGGGTGAAGCAGAGAGGATACTGTCGGATGACATCACCTATGCACGTCTGAAGACTAATCCCCACAGAGAATTCTGTGTAGAATTCCAAACTCTGCTAGACAGGGGCAGCTCAACAGGAGTCCTGAATGAAAAAGAATATGATTATCTAAATGTGAAATTCCCGGTTATGCCAATATTCTATTTTCTGCCCAAAATCCATAAGGACATTAAAGCACCACCAGGTAGACCCATTATCTCTGGGATAGGCTCGCTCACGTCTCGACTGTCGGAGTACATAGATCTATTTCTGCAGCCATACGTTGCGGAGATGCGGTCCTATCTCAGAGACACCACGCAAATTCTAAATATATTAGAACAGATAGATTGGCAAGAAGGCTATAAAATGTGCACCTGCGATGTGACTTCATTATACACGTCCATAAAACATGATGATGGAATTAAAGCCATCGAACGGACGCTAATAAATGATGCCACCGTTCACATAGAACAAAGACGCTTTATTTTAGAAAGTATTAATTTTATTCTTAAACACAACCTTTTAAATTTTGATGGAACATATTTTTTACAAAAGTGCGGAACAGCCATGGGTTCAAAATTCGCACCGAGTTATGCCAACTTGTTCATGGACAGTTGGGAGACCGATACCATCTGGTCGGAACATGAATTCAGTGCGGATCTTGTGCTATGGCGGAGATACATCGATGATGTGTTTTTTATCTGGAGAGGCAACAATGAAACCTTAAATCACTTTCTGAATTACATTAACAATAATGAGAGGAACCTAGCTTTCACAACATGCATAGGGAATAATTCGGTAGACTTTTTAGATCTAACAATTTACATAGAAGATAATAGACTGAAGACTAAAACTTTCTTCAAAACAGTTGACTGCAATAATTACCTGCTTAACACTAGCTGCCACCATAAGAAATGGCTGAAAAACATACCCCCAGGACAGTTTCGCAGAATCAGGAGAAACTTTAGCGATGATCATGTTTATAGGGAACAATCCAATATTCTGAAGAACCGATTCATTGCAAAGAATTATGATAATGAAAAAATGGATACAGCAATAATAGATGTAGGGAAGCTTAAACGCAGCGACATTTTAAAAACCAATCCACCAAAACCTAGAGAGGAGTTTAATATTGCTTTCCTAACACAATATAGCCAAGATGCAGGGAGCATACAAAAGATCCTGAATAAACACTGGCATCTGCTACAGGGAGACCCCACCTTGAAAGAATACCTCCCAGAGAAACCCAAGGTTATCTATAAGAGGGCGGATAATATTAAAAGGAGGTTAGCACCAAGCCTCTTCCGGCCAGAAAGTAGGACAACAGGCCAGGACTTAAATTGGTTACAGAAAGTAAAAGGTTTCCACAGATGTAACACCTGTAAAGCCTGCAAACAGGGAACAAAAGAGAAAATTCAGTTTAGCTCTAAAGCAACAGGAGAACAGTTCAAAATTTCAAATTTCATCAACTGTAAATCTGAATTCATAGTCTATCTACTAAATTGCCCCTGTGGACTCCAGTATGTAGGGCGTACCAGCCGACCATTACGGGTACGCATTCTGGAGCACCTAGGGAACATTAGGCGGAAACTTATGACACATAGTGTATCAAAACATTTTGCACTACACCACCAAGGAGATCCATCTGGCCTTGAATTTAGGGGCATTGAGGTAGTCCCACCACATTGGAGGGGTGGAGACAGACTGACAACTTTATCAAGAAAAGAAACTTTTTGGATTTATAAATTGAAAAGCTTGGCCCCCATAGGCCTCAATGTAGAGATAGACATTGCAGCTTTCCTTTAAACACACACTGATCCGTTTTCAATCCCCAAATCCCATTTTTCCCCCTACAATTTTGAATAGGAGTTCACGTCTTAAATATGAATCCACCACGAACCAGTCCTTGAAGACCAAATTGACGCATACCACCGTGGCAACTAATGAACAATATCATTTTTATAAATTGTATTGAAATAATATCTATTTTTGTCCAACTAGTTATTAATGTTCGAGTTCCCTAAAATCTATATTTTTTAGTTTTTCTAGTTATTTTAGAATTGTTTTATATTTGTCTAAATGTGTATAAATTTGGGTGGCTACAGTGCCCACAGTCCTACAGCATCCTGTTACTAACATTAGTCACCATTAGGGAATAACTATGTCTTTGTAATTTCCAAACTAAGCCAAATTATGGCACCATTGTACAAGATCACCTTTACAAACTGTATTGAAGTTTAATCTATTTTTGTCCAAACAGCTATTAATGTTCAAGTTCCCTAAAAATCTGTAATATTTTTTAGATCTCTAATATATTTGGGTTATTACACTGCCCACATCCCAATAGCATTCTGTTACTAACATGAGTCACCATGAGAGAAGAACTATGTCTATGTAGTTTCCAAACTCAGCCACATGATGGCACCATTGTACAACAAATGGAGAAAAGTTCACTGACAGCATAATGGTTTAAGTGATACAGCTCTCTGGCATAGAACCACTATAACAGGCTGTGTGAGCCCGCAAAGGTCCATAGGCTTAAGATTATTGATGATACTCACCACAATATAATGTTTCACACTGCGAATTGATGTTTGTTTTTTAAAACGTTTTTTAAACATTTTAAAATATTTATTAAAACAATGTTTGATTTTAATATATTGACACTAGAGAAATGTTTACAATAACAAGTATATTGTCCCTGTATCCAAGGGCTATGATCGGTTCGATTTACATTGACATTACATTAGTCTATTGGAAGTGGACAACTTTTAATGAAAGCCAGGTGTTTTACTAATTAATTAAATCGGGGCGCCTATATAGACTGCACACAATGAGCATCCGGCAGGAACCTGACGAAGCTTACTGCGAAACGCGTTGTTCCCTGCCGGAGCTCATTGAGAGAGGGACCCAGCCGACCGCAGGACATCCGGTATAGATCCTCTCTTCCGGTTCCACTGCCGGACGCGCCAGTGAGAGCAACAACGGAGGAGGAGATCTTGCGGGATCAAACCACGCGGCCGACGCTGGGCAAAAGAAGTTACAATTCAGTGTGAGTGTGCTTTTTGTTTATTCACCTTGCTATATTTATATTGTTATATGCTTTTTCAACGTGTATGCTTGTTTATGCTCATGTCTCAAACTGTTACCAAATAAAGACCTGTTATACTGCTAACCCTGGTTTGCACACATTTTCTTGGTCTTTTGGCCAACGGGGAGAGGAGACACTCACACACTGTACCTATTGGGGGATATTTTGCTGAGACGACTTCACACCACCTATACAGGCTGACCTCACCCTCTGAGGGCAAGAACTCACATTAGGCCGTGTGAGTTTTATGTTTATTGGGACTCCACCATAGGAGTCTGCATTTACCCACTACAGTCTGCGTTGAGGGCGAAGTCTCACACAAGCCCGTGTGAGTCACTGAAACTATATGTTTATGTTTCATTTATTGTTTATTTAGTGGAATTCCACCATCACCCCTTCCTCCATTCCCCCCCACCCCCCCCCCACCCCCCCCATCCCCCACATATGTGACACTAATACTGTGTTTTATTCCATTTTTATTCAACTTCATCCTGTTCCATCAACATCGTGAGGTCCATGAGTTTTGCGCTGACCGTCTTCACACTCCCATTGCCACGTTAAGAAGGACACGGGGTTCCCTTCTTCAAGGTCAAGCAGCAACCAAAAATCATCAAAAGGGCCAGTATATATTTTTATACTCTTTTACACCACAAAACACAATTTTTTATTTTTCTACATATTTTAATATATCAAAGGTGTTGTAGCATTTTTTAGCCACACATTCCAGGGAGCGCCCCAGTTCAAACAACCACTGAGCCTTTTCTAATCCCATCCTGGTGGCAGCACCCCAAAAAGCTCCTAATATGGAAGAAGAAACCATAGAGATGGAAAACCCAGTCGAAATTAAAGAGAGTGTTTTTACAAAAAGAATTTTCAGAAGTAACAACATATAGAACAAAATGAGAGAAATTGAGTCAGCGGAGATGGGAGATGTAGAAACAATAAATAACGAGTTTGACAAACTTGAGAATTTACTTAAGAAAGAGACCAAAAAGGTCTGGGATAAAGTCTATTTAGAGAAATACTTAGACATCAAACGTATACCTAGGGGTTTACGATTTGATAAAAAATCCTCCTTTGAATTAGCAGACATAGAATATAATGTCCAATGGGAAGAAACTATGGATGCGTGTTCATTCAGTCTAATGAAACTAATCATTAAACATCATACAAAGACCTTGATAGAAATTGATCGAGAAGTTACTTTAATTCAGAAGAGATTAGAAATTTCCACAGACAACCCCACCTTCCTAAATAGAGACCAAAAACTAGCTGATGAAATAGATGCTATAGAAAGAAATCTGATAGAGTCTAAAAATAAGAAATTTAGACGAGATGAGGAAGACTACTTAGTAGGGTCCAACCCCAAATGGCAAAGGGTCACACTAGTCCCACCTACCACCCCAAAGGATAGGAAAATGTTTGAATATAGGAGTAGAGAAGATAGCAACAAAACTTTAAGAACCAACATATCGAGCTATCCAACCAAAATAGACAAACATAGGACCTATTCCAAATTTGATAACACTAAAAATGTATCATTCAATACAGAGGCTAGACACATACCACCAAGAGGGCGGGAAGTTGGTGATCTAGAAACTCCTGGAGAGAATAAAGAAATAAAAACTCACAGTACCGAGGACGCAGTCAGTCACAAAAGGGAAGAGGCAAATAAACAAGATAGAGACCGGGAGGAAAACTGGCAGAGACACAAGTACTATTCCAAAGATTATCAGGAAAGCCATCATAGAGCCAAGCCACCCGCATACAACTACAGAGCTAGATCACCACTAGAACGTAGAGATAACAGGTATGAGAGAGAACGTAGCAGGGATAGGGATCGTAGATCACCTTATAAATATCATGGGTCAAATCGGGAATATAGAGAGAGACGTTATGAGAGAGAAGAGAGTCAAAGGAGACACTACCGGTCACCCCGTAAACATCATAGGGAACATAGCCAAGGAAGAGAACTCAAATCCCCCCATAGGGAACAGAGGACCACATATAGAGAAAGACAGGATAGAGAACAGAGTCATGTGAGAGAGCAAAGATCACCCCGACCACACGCAGGGCATTTTTTAGAACAGGCCCAATCACTCAAAGCACCACCCCTAGTTACTCAGAATCGCTTCCTAGTGTCAGAAAACCAGAAAGAAAAAGAAACCCCAAACACAAAACTCAGAAAAAGGCCCCACGAGGAAAGCGGGGAGGAAGAAGGACACTGAAAAAGAGCAGCGATTTGAACAATATATTTAATCTGAGCAAAAAAGAATTAAATGTAGATGAATGTAACCTAATAAAAAAGGGGCTGAACTTCGCACCAGTTGCCAAGGCGAACAGTTTCAATCTGTATATAGACGCGCACAAATACATTAGACAGTTAACCCTTAAAAAATTCTTTATTTCAAAAGATGCACAAACAAGGGAGGTAGTGAACAATAATGCTAACGCGAATATAGAGATGGATGAGTTCAAGCATTCAAACCTAAAAAATAAATCCAAATTCTATCCAAGCTGGGCAAAAGGCCATAACTTAGAAGTCTTCCATCAGAAAATCCAGGAGGACTTTGATAGACTAACCTCTGGTGCTACTAAGATAACTAAGAACAATCTAACCTTGAAAGAAAAAATCGCATTGCAAAACTTAGAGAAAGAAAAGGCTATTACATTCAAACAAGCAGATAAAGGGGGGGGGGTGGGTAGTCATTATGGACACGGAATACTACAAGGGTGAAGCAGAGAGGATACTGTCGGATGACATCACCTATGCACGTCTGAAGACTAATCCCCACAGAGAATTCTGTGTAGAATTCCAAACTCTGCTAGACAGGGGCAGCTCAACAGGAGTCCTGAATGAAAAAGAATATGATTATCTAAATGTGAAATTCCCGGTTATGCCAATATTCTATTTTCTGCCCAAAATCCATAAGGACATTAAAGCACCACCAGGTAGACCCATTATCTCTGGGATAGGCTCGCTCACGTCTCGACTGTCGGAGTACATAGATCTATTTCTGCAGCCATACGTTGCGGAGATGCGGTCCTATCTCAGAGACACCACGCAAATTCTAAATATATTAGAACAGATAGATTGGCAAGAAGGCTATAAAATGTGCACCTGCGATGTGACTTCATTATACACGTCCATAAAACATGATGATGGAATTAAAGCCATCGAACGGACGCTAATAAATGATGCCACCGTTCACATAGAACAAAGACGCTTTATTTTAGAAAGTATTAATTTTATTCTTAAACACAACCTTTTAAATTTTGATGGAACATATTTTTTACAAAAGTGCGGAACAGCCATGGGTTCAAAATTCGCACCGAGTTATGCCAACTTGTTCATGGACAGTTGGGAGACCGATACCATCTGGTCGGAACATGAATTCAGTGCGGATCTTGTGCTATGGCGGAGATACATCGATGATGTGTTTTTTATCTGGAGAGGCAACAATGAAACCTTAAATCACTTTCTGAATTACATTAACAATAATGAGAGGAACCTAGCTTTCACAACATGCATAGGGAATAATTCGGTAGACTTTTTAGATCTAACAATTTACATAGAAGATAATAGACTGAAGACTAAAACTTTCTTCAAAACAGTTGACTGCAATAATTACCTGCTTAACACTAGCTGCCACCATAAGAAATGGCTGAAAAACATACCCCCAGGACAGTTTCGCAGAATCAGGAGAAACTTTAGCGATGATCATGTTTATAGGGAACAATCCAATATTCTGAAGAACCGATTCATTGCAAAGAATTATGATAATGAAAAAATGGATACAGCAATAATAGATGTAGGGAAGCTTAAACGCAGCGACATTTTAAAAACCAATCCACCAAAACCTAGAGAGGAGTTTAATATTGCTTTCCTAACACAATATAGCCAAGATGCAGGGAGCATACAAAAGATCCTGAATAAACACTGGCATCTGCTACAGGGAGACCCCACCTTGAAAGAATACCTCCCAGAGAAACCCAAGGTTATCTATAAGAGGGCGGATAATATTAAAAGGAGGTTAGCACCAAGCCTCTTCCGGCCAGAAAGTAGGACAACAGGCCAGGACTTAAATTGGTTACAGAAAGTAAAAGGTTTCCACAGATGTAACACCTGTAAAGCCTGCAAACAGGGAACAAAAGAGAAAATTCAGTTTAGCTCTAAAGCAACAGGAGAACAGTTCAAAATTTCAAATTTCATCAACTGTAAATCTGAATTCATAGTCTATCTACTAAATTGCCCCTGTGGACTCCAGTATGTAGGGCGTACCAGCCGACCATTACGGGTACGCATTCTGGAGCACCTAGGGAACATTAGGCGGAAACTTATGACACATAGTGTATCAAAACATTTTGCACTACACCACCAAGGAGATCCATCTGGCCTTGAATTTAGGGGCATTGAGGTAGTCCCACCACATTGGAGGGGTGGAGACAGACTGACAACTTTATCAAGAAAAGAAACTTTTTGGATTTATAAATTGAAAAGCTTGGCCCCCATAGGCCTCAATGTAGAGATAGACATTGCAGCTTTCCTTTAAACACACACTGATCCGTTTTCAATCCCCAAATCCCATTTTTTCCCCTACAATTTTGAATAGGAGTTCACGTCTTAAATATGAATCCACCACGAACCAGTCCTTGAAGACCAAATTGACGCATACCACCGTGGCAACTAATGAACAATATCATTTTTATAAATTGTATTGAAATAATATCTATTTTTGTCCAACTAGTTATTAATGTTCGAGTTCCCTAAAATCTATATTTTTTAGTTTTTCTAGTTATTTTAGAATTGTTTTATATTTGTCTAAATGTGTATAAATTTGGGTGGCTACAGTGCCCACAGTCCTACAGCATCCTGTTACTAACATTAGTCACCATTAGGGAATAACTATGTCTTTGTAATTTCCAAACTAAGCCAAATTATGGCACCATTGTACAAGATCACCTTTACAAACTGTATTGAAGTTTAATCTATTTTTGTCCAAACAGCTATTAATGTTCAAGTTCCCTAAAAATCTGTAATATTTTTTAGATCTCTAATATATTTGGGTTATTACACTGCCCACATCCCAATAGCATTCTGTTACTAACATGAGTCACCATGAGAGAAGAACTATGTCTATGTAGTTTCCAAACTCAGCCACATGATGGCACCATTGTACAACAAATGGAGAAAAGTTCACTGACAGCATAATGGTTTAAGTGATACAGCTCTCTGGCATAGAACCACTATAACAGGCTGTGTGAGCCCGCAAAGGTCCATAGGCTTAAGATTATTGATGATACTCACCACAATATAATGTTTCACACTGCGAATTGATGTTTGTTTTTTAAAACGTTTTTTAAACATTTTAAAATATTTATTAAAACAATGTTTGATTTTAATATATTGACACTAGAGAAATGTTTACAATAACAAGTATATTGTCCCTGTATCCAAGGGCTATGATCGGTTCGATTTACATTGACATTACATTAGTCTATTGGAAGTGGACAACTTTTAATGAAAGCCAGGTGTTTTACTAATTAATTAAATCGGGGCGCCTATATAGACTGCACACAATGAGCATCCGGCAGGAACCTGACGAAGCTTACTGCGAAACGCGTTGTTCCCTGCCGGAGCTCATTGAGAGAGGGACCCAGCCGACCGCAGGACATCCGGTATAGATCCTCTCTTCCGGTTCCACTGCCGGACGCGCCAGTGAGAGCAACAACGGAGGAGGAGATCTTGCGGGATCAAACCACGCGGCCGACGCTGGGCAAAAGAAGTTACAATTCAGTGTGAGTGTGCTTTTTGTTTATTCACCTTGCTATATTTATATTGTTATATGCTTTTTCAACGTGTATGCTTGTTTATGCTCATGTCTCAAACTGTTACCAAATAAAGACCTGTTATACTGCTAACCCTGGTTTGCACACATTTTCTTGGTCTTTTGGCCAACGGGGAGAGGAGACACTCACACACTGTACCTATTGGGGGATATTTTGCTGAGACGACTTCACACCACCTATACAGGCTGACCTCACCCTCTGAGGGCAAGAACTCACATTAGGCCGTGTGAGTTTTATGTTTATTGGGACTCCACCATAGGAGTCTGCATTTACCCACTACAGTCTGCGTTGAGGGCGAAGTCTCACACAAGCCCGTGTGAGTCACTGAAACTATATGTTTATGTTTCATTTATTGTTTATTTAGTGGAATTCCACCATCACCCCTTCCTCCATTCCCCCCCACCCCCCCCACCCCCCCCATCCCCCACATATGTGACACTAATACTGTGTTTTATTCCATTTTTATTCAACTTCATCCTGTTCCATCAACATCGTGAGGTCCATGAGTTTTGCGCTGACCGTCTTCACACTCCCATTGCCACGTTAAGAAGGACACGGGGTTCCCTTCTTCAAGGTCAAGCAGCAACCAAAAATCATCAAAAGGGCCAGTATATATTTTTATACTATTTTGCACCACAAAACACAATTTTTTATTTTTCTACATATTTTAATATATCAAAGGTGTTGTAGCATTTTTTAGCCACACATTCCAGGGAGCGCCCCAGTTCAAACAACCACTGAGCCTTTTCTAATCCCATCCTGGTGGCAGCACCCCAAAAAGCTCCTAATATGGAAGAAGAAACCATAGAGATGGAAAACCCAGTCGAAATTAAAGAGAGTGTTTTTACAAAAAGAATTTTCAGAAGTAACAACATATAGAACAAAATGAGAGAAATTGAGTCAGCGGAGATGGGAGATGTAGAAACAATAAATAACGAGTTTGACAAACTTGAGAATTTACTTAAGAAAGAGACCAAAAAGGTCTGGGATAAAGTCTATTTAGAGAAATACTTAGACATCAAACGTATACCTAGGGGTTTACGATTTGATAAAAAATCCTCCTTTGAATTAGCAGACATAGAATATAATGTCCAATGGGAAGAAACTATGGATGCGTGTTCATTCAGTCTAATGAAACTAATCATTAAACATCATACAAAGACCTTGATAGAAATTGATCGAGAAGTTACTTTAATTCAGAAGAGATTAGAAATTTCCACAGACAACCCCACCTTCCTAAATAGAGACCAAAAACTAGCTGATGAAATAGATGCTATAGAAAGAAATCTGATAGAGTCTAAAAATAAGAAATTTAGACGAGATGAGGAAGACTACTTAGTAGGGTCCAACCCCAAATGGCAAAGGGTCACACTAGTCCCACCTACCACCCCAAAGGATAGGAAAATGTTTGAATATAGGAGTAGAGAAGATAGCAACAAAACTTTAAGAACCAACATATCGAGCTATCCAACCAAAATAGACAAACATAGGACCTATTCCAAATTTGATAACACTAAAAATGTATCATTCAATACAGAGGCTAGACACATACCACCAAGAGGGCGGGAAGTTGGTGATCTAGAAACTCCTGGAGAGAATAAAGAAATAAAAACTCACAGTACCGAGGACGCAGTCAGTCACAAAAGGGAAGAGGCAAATAAACAAGATAGAGACCGGGAGGAAAACTGGCAGAGACACAAGTACTATTCCAAAGATTATCAGGAAAGCCATCATAGAGCCAAGCCACCCGCATACAACTACAGAGCTAGATCACCACTAGAACGTAGAGATAACAGGTATGAGAGAGAACGTAGCAGGGATAGGGATCGTAGATCACCTTATAAATATCATGGGTCAAATCGGGAATATAGAGAGAGACGTTATGAGAGAGAAGAGAGTCAAAGGAGACACTACCGGTCACCCCGTAAACATCATAGGGAACATAGCCAAGGAAGAGAACTCAAATCCCCCCATAGGGAACAGAGGACCACATATAGAGAAAGACAGGATAGAGAACAGAGTCATGTGAGAGAGCAAAGATCACCCCGACCACACGCAGGGCATTTTTTAGAACAGGCCCAATCACTCAAAGCACCACCCCTAGTTACTCAGAATCGCTTCCTAGTGTCAGAAAACCAGAAAGAAAAAGAAACCCCAAACACAAAACTCAGAAAAAGGCCCCACGAGGAAAGCGGGGAGGAAGAAGGACACAGAAAAAGAGCAGCGATTTGAACAATATATTTAATCTGAGCAAAAAAGAATTAAATGTAGATGAATGTAACCTAATAAAAAAGGGGCTGAACTTCGCACCAGTTGCCAAGGCGAACAGTTTCAATCTGTATATAGACGCGCACAAATACATTAGACAGTTAACCCTTAAAAAATTCTTTATTTCAAAAGATGCACAAACAAGGGAGGTAGTGAACAATAATGCTAACGCGAATATAGAGATGGATGAGTTCAAGCATTCAAACCTAAAAAATAAATCCAAATTCTATCCAAGCTGGGCAAAAGGCCATAACTTAGAAGTCTTCCATCAGAAAATCCAGGAGGACTTTGATAGACTAACCTCTGGTGCTACTAAGATAACTAAGAACAATCTAACCTTGAAAGAAAAAATCGCATTGCAAAACTTAGAGAAAGAAAAGGCTATTACATTCAAACAAGCAGATAAAGGGGGGGGGGGTAGTCATTATGGACACGGAATACTACAAGGGTGAAGCAGAGAGGATACTGTCGGATGACATCACCTATGCACGTCTGAAGACTAATCCCCACAGAGAATTCTGTGTAGAATTCCAAACTCTGCTAGACAGGGGCAGCTCAACAGGAGTCCTGAATGAAAAAGAATATGATTATCTAAATGTGAAATTCCCGGTTATGCCAATATTCTATTTTCTGCCCAAAATCCATAAGGACATTAAAGCACCACCAGGTAGACCCATTATCTCTGGGATAGGCTCGCTCACGTCTCGACTGTCGGAGTACATAGATCTATTTCTGCAGCCATACGTTGCGGAGATGCGGTCCTATCTCAGAGACACCACGCAAATTCTAAATATATTAGAACAGATAGATTGGCAAGAAGGCTATAAAATGCGCACCTGCGATGTGACTTCATTATACACGTCCATAAAACATGATGATGGAATTAAAGCCATCGAACGGACGCTAATAAATGATGCCACCGTTCACATAGAACAAAGACGCTTTATTTTAGAAAGTATTAATTTTATTCTTAAACACAACCTTTTAAATTTTGATGGAACATATTTTTTACAAAAGTGCGGAACAGCCATGGGTTCAAAATTCGCACCGAGTTATGCCAACTTGTTCATGGACAGTTGGGAGACCGATACCATCTGGTCGGAACATGAATTCAGTGCGGATCTTGTGCTATGGCGGAGATACATCGATGATGTGTTTTTTATCTGGAGAGGCAACAATGAAACCTTAAATCACTTTCTGAATTACATTAACAATAATGAGAGGAACCTAGCTTTCACAACATGCATAGGGAATAATTCGGTAGACTTTTTAGATCTAACAATTTACATAGAAGATAATAGACTGAAGACTAAAACTTTCTTCAAAACAGTTGACTGCAATAATTACCTGCTTAACACTAGCTGCCACCATAAGAAATGGCTGAAAAACATACCCCCAGGACAGTTTCGCAGAATCAGGAGAAACTTTAGCGATGATCATGTTTATAGGGAACAATCCAATATTCTGAAGAACCGATTCATTGCAAAGAATTATGATAATGAAAAAATGGATACAGCAATAATAGATGTAGGGAAGCTTAAACGCAGCGACATTTTAAAAACCAATCCACCAAAACCTAGAGAGGAGTTTAATATTGCTTTCCTAACACAATATAGCCAAGATGCAGGGAGCATACAAAAGATCCTGAATAAACACTGGCATCTGCTACAGGGAGACCCCACCTTGAAAGAATACCTCCCAGAGAAACCCAAGGTTATCTATAAGAGGGCGGATAATATTAAAAGGAGGTTAGCACCAAGCCTCTTCCGGCCAGAAAGTAGGACAACAGGCCAGGACTTAAATTGGTTACAGAAAGTAAAAGGTTTCCACAGATGTAACACCTGTAAAGCCTGCAAACAGGGAACAAAAGAGAAAATTCAGTTTAGCTCTAAAGCAACAGGAGAACAGTTCAAAATTTCAAATTTCATCAACTGTAAATCTGAATTCATAGTCTATCTACTAAATTGCCCCTGTGGACTCCAGTATGTAGGGCGTACCAGCCGACCATTACGGGTACGCATTCTGGAGCACCTAGGGAACATTAGGCGGAAACTTATGACACATAGTGTATCAAAACATTTTGCACTACACCACCAAGGAGATCCATCTGGCCTTGAATTTAGGGGCATTGAGGTAGTCCCACCACATTGGAGGGGTGGAGACAGACTGACAACTTTATCAAGAAAAGAAACTTTTTGGATTTATAAATTGAAAAGCTTGGCCCCCATAGGCCTCAATGTAGAGATAGACATTGCAGCTTTCCTTTAAACACACACTGATCCGTTTTCAATCCCCAAATCCCATTTTTTCCCCTACAATTTTGAATAGGAGTTCACGTCTTAAATATGAATCCACCACGAACCAGTCCTTGAAGACCAAATTGACGCATACCACCGTGGCAACTAATGAACAATATCATTTTTATAAATTGTATTGAAATAATATCTATTTTTGTCCAACTAGTTATTAATGTTCGAGTTCCCTAAAATCTATATTTTTTAGTTTTTCTAGTTATTTTAGAATTGTTTTATATTTGTCTAAATGTGTATAAATTTGGGTGGCTACAGTGCCCACAGTCCTACAGCATCCTGTTACTAACATTAGTCACCATTAGGGAATAACTATGTCTTTGTAATTTCCAAACTAAGCCAAATTATGGCACCATTGTACAAGATCACCTTTACAAACTGTATTGAAGTTTAATCTATTTTTGTCCAAACAGCTATTAATGTTCAAGTTCCCTAAAAATCTGTAATATTTTTTAGATCTCTAATATATTTGGGTTATTACACTGCCCACATCCCAATAGCATTCTGTTACTAACATGAGTCACCATGAGAGAAGAACTATGTCTATGTAGTTTCCAAACTCAGCCACATGATGGCACCATTGTACAACAAATGGAGAAAAGTTCACTGACAGCATAATGGTTTAAGTGATACAGCTCTCTGGCATAGAACCACTATTATAGGCTGTGTGAGCCCGCAAAGGTCCATAGGCTTAAGATTATTGATGATACTCACCACAATATAATGTTTCACACTGCGAATTGATGTTTGTTTTTTAAAACGTTTTTTAAACATTTTAAAATATTTATTAAAACAATGTTTGATTTTAATATATTGACACTAGAGAAATGTTTACAATAACAAGTATATTGTCCCTGTATCCAAGGGCTATGATCGGTTCGATTTACATTGACATTACATTAGTCTATTGGAAGTGGACAACTTTTAATGAAAGCCAGGTGTTTTACTAATTAATTAAATCGGGGCGCCTATATAGACTGCACACAATGAGCATCCGGCAGGAACCTGACGAAGCTTACTGCGAAACGCGTTGTTCCCTGCCGGAGCTCATTGAGAGAGGGACCCAGCCGACCGCAGGACATCCGGTATAGATCCTCTCTTCCGGTTCCACTGCCGGACGCGCCAGTGAGAGCAACAACGGAGGAGGAGATCTTGCGGGATCAAACCACGCGGCCGACGCTGGGCAAAAGAAGTTACAATTCAGTGTGAGTGTGCTTTTTGTTTATTCACCTTGCTATATTTATATTGCTATATGCTTTTTCAACGTGTATGCTTGTTTATGCTCATGTCTCAAACTGTTACCAAGTAAAGACCTGTTATACTGCTAACCCTGGTTTGCACACATTTTCTTGGTCTTTTGGCCAACGGGGAGAGGAGACACTCACACACTGTACCTATTGGGGGATATTTTGCTGAGACGACTTCACACCACCTATACAGGCTGACCTCACCCTCTGAGGGCAAGAACTCACATTAGGCCGTGTGAGTTTTATGTTTATTGGGACTCCACCATAGGAGTCTGCATTTACCCACTACAGTCTGCGTTGAGGGCGAAGTCTCACACAAGCCCGTGTGAGTCACTGAAACTATATGTTTATGTTTCATTTATTGTTTATTTAGTGGAATTCCACCATCACCCCTTCCTCCATTCCCCCCCACCCCCCCACCCCCCCCCCATCCCCCACATATGTGACACTAATACTGTGTTTTATTCCATTTTTATTCAACTTCATCCTGTTCCATCAACATCGTGAGGTCCATGAGTTTTGCGCTGACCGTCTTCACACTCCCATTGCCACGTTAAGAAGGACACGGGGTTCCCTTCTTCAAGGTCAAGCAGCAACCAAAAATCATCAAAAGGGCCAGTATATATTTTTATACTCTTTTACACCACAAAACACAATTTTTTATTTTTCTACATATTTTAATATATCAAAGGTGTTGTAGCATTTTTTAGCCACACATTCCAGGGAGCGCCCCAGTTCAAACAACCACTGAGCCTTTTCTAATCCCATCCTGGTGGCAGCACCCCAAAAAGCTCCTAATATGGAAGAAGAAACCATAGAGATGGAAAACCCAGTCGAAATTAAAGAGAGTGTTTTTACAAAAAGAATTTTCAGAAGTAACAACATATAGAACAAAATGAGAGAAATTGAGTCAGCGGAGATGGGAGATGTAGAAACAATAAATAACGAGTTTGACAAACTTGAGAATTTACTTAAGAAAGAGACCAAAAAGGTCTGGGATAAAGTCTATTTAGAGAAATACTTAGACATCAAACGTATACCTAGGGGTTTACGATTTGATAAAAAATCCTCCTTTGAATTAGCAGACATAGAATATAATGTCCAATGGGAAGAAACTATGGATGCGTGTTCATTCAGTCTAATGAAACTAATCATTAAACATCATACAAAGACCTTGATAGAAATTGATCGAGAAGTTACTTTAATTCAGAAGAGATTAGAAATTTCCACAGACAACCCCACCTTCCTAAATAGAGACCAAAAACTAGCTGATGAAATAGATGCTATAGAAAGAAATCTGATAGAGTCTAAAAATAAGAAATTTAGACGAGATGAGGAAGACTACTTAGTAGGGTCCAACCCCAAATGGCAAAGGGTCACACTAGTCCCACCTACCACCCCAAAGGATAGGAAAATGTTTGAATATAGGAGTAGAGAAGATAGCAACAAAACTTTAAGAACCAACATATCGAGCTATCCAACCAAAATAGACAAACATAGGACCTATTCCAAATTTGATAACACTAAAAATGTATCATTCAATACAGAGGCTAGACACATACCACCAAGAGGGCGGGAAGTTGGTGATCTAGAAACTCCTGGAGAGAATAAAGAAATAAAAACTCACAGTACCGAGGACGCAGTCAGTCACAAAAGGGAAGAGGCAAATAAACAAGATAGAGACCGGGAGGAAAACTGGCAGAGACACAAGTACTATTCCAAAGATTATCAGGAAAGCCATCATAGAGCCAAGCCACCCGCATACAACTACAGAGCTAGATCACCACTAGAACGTAGAGATAACAGGTATGAGAGAGAACGTAGCAGGGATAGGGATCGTAGATCACCTTATAAATATCATGGGTCAAATCGGGAATATAGAGAGAGACGTTATGAGAGAGAAGAGAGTCAAAGGAGACACTACCGGTCACCCCGTAAACATCATAGGGAACATAGCCAAGGAAGAGAACACAAATCCCCCCATAGGGAACAGAGGACCACATATAGAGAAAGACAGGATAGAGAACAGAGTCATGTGAGAGAGCAAAGATCACCCCGACCACACGCAGGGCATTTTTTAGAACAGGCCCAATCACTCAAAGCACCACCCCTAGTTACTCAGAATCGCTTCCTAGTGTCAGAAAACCAGAAAGAAAAAGAAACCCCAAACACAAAACTCAGAAAAAGGCCCCACGAGGAAAGCGGGGAGGAAGAAGGACACAGAAAAAGAGCAGCGATTTGAACAATATATTTAATCTGAGCAAAAAAGAATTAAATGTAGATGAATGTAACCTAATAAAAAAGGGGCTGAACTTCGCACCAGTTGCCAAGGCGAACAGTTTCAATCTGTATATAGACGCGCACAAATACATTAGACAGTTAACCCTTAAAAAATTCTTTATTTCAAAAGATGCACAAACAAGGGAGGTAGTGAACAATAATGCTAACGCGAATATAGAGATGGATGAGTTCAAGCATTCAAACCTAAAAAATAAATCCAAATTCTATCCAAGCTGGGCAAAAGGCCATAACTTAGAAGTCTTCCATCAGAAAATCCAGGAGGACTTTGATAGACTAACCTCTGGTGCTACTAAGATAACTAAGAACAATCTAACCTTGAAAGAAAAAATCGCATTGCAAAACTTAGAGAAAGAAAAGGCTATTACATTCAAACAAGCAGATAAAGGGGGGGGGGTAGTCATTATGGACACGGAATACTACAAGGGTGAAGCAGAGAGGATACTGTCGGATGACATCACCTATGCACGTCTGAAGACTAATCCCCACAGAGAATTCTGTGTAGAATTCCAAACTCTGCTAGACAGGGGCAGCTCAACAGGAGTCCTGAATGAAAAAGAATATGATTATCTAAATGTGAAATTCCCGGTTATGCCAATATTCTATTTTCTGCCCAAAATCCATAAGGACATTAAAGCACCACCAGGTAGACCCATTATCTCTGGGATAGGCTCGCTCACGTCTCGACTGTCGGAGTACATAGATCTATTTCTGCAGCCATACGTTGCGGAGATGCGGTCCTATCTCAGAGACACCACGCAAATTCTAAATATATTAGAACAGATAGATTGGCAAGAAGGCTATAAAATGTGCACCTGCGATGTGACTTCATTATACACGTCCATAAAACATGATGATGGAATTAAAGCCATCGAACGGACGCTAATAAATGATGCCACCGTTCACATAGAACAAAGACGCTTTATTTTAGAAAGTATTAATTTTATTCTTAAACACAACCTTTTTAATTTTGATGGAACATATTTTTTACAAAAGTGCGGAACAGCCATGGGTACAAAATTCGCACCGAGTTATGCCAACTTGTTCATGGACAGTTGGGAGACCGATACCATCTGGTCGGAACATGAATTCAGTGCGGATCTTGTGCTATGGCGGAGATACATCGATGATGTGTTTTTTATCTGGAGAGGCAACAATGAAACCTTAAATCACTTTCTGAATTACATTAACAATAATGAGAGGAACCTAGCTTTCACAACATGCATAGGGAATAATTCGGTAGACTTTTTAGATCTAACAATTTACATAGAAGATAATAGACTGAAGACTAAAACTTTCTTCAAAACAGTTGACTGCAATAATTACCTGCTTAACACTAGCTGCCACCATAAGAAATGGCTGAAAAACATACCCCCAGGACAGTTTCGCAGAATCAGGAGAAACTGTAGCGATGATCATGTTTATAGGGAACAATCCAATATTCTGAAGAACCGATTCATTGCAAAGAATTATGATAATGAAAAAATGGATACAGCAATAATAGAAGTAGGGAAGCTTAAACGCAGCGACATTTTAAAAACCAATCCACCAAAACCTAGAGAGGAGTTTAATATTGCTTTCCTAACACAATATAGACAAGATGCAGGGAGCATACAAAAGATCCTGAATAAACACTGGCATCTGCTACAGGGAGACCCCACCTTGAAAGAATACCTCCCAGAGAAACCCAAGGTTATCTATAAGAGGGCGGATAATATTAAAAGGAGGTTAGCACCAAGCCTCTTCCGGCCAGAAAGTAGGACAACAGGCCAGGACTTAAATTGGTTACAGAAAGTAAAAGGTTTCCACAGATGTAACACCTGTAAAGCCTGCAAACAGGGAACAAAAGAGAAAATTCAGTTTAGCTCTAAAGCAACAGGAGAACAGTTCAAAATTTCAAATTTCATCAACTGTAAATCTGAATTCGTAGTCTATCTACTAAATTGCCCCTGTGGACTCCAGTATGTAGGGCGTACCAGCCGACCATTACGGGTACGCATTCTGGAGCACCTAGGGAACATTAGGCGGAAACTTATGACACATAGTGTATCAAAACATTTTGCACTACACCACCAAGGAGATCCATCTGGCCTTGAATTTAGGGGCATTGAGGTAGTCCCACCACATTGGAGGGGTGGAGACAGACTGACAACTTTATCAAGAAAAGAAACTTTTTGGATTTATAAATTGAAAAGCTTGGCCCCCATAGGCCTCAATGTAGAGATAGACATTGCAGCTTTCCTTTAAACACACACTGATCCGTTTTCAATCCCCAAATCCCATTTTTTTCCCCTACAATTTTGAATAGGAGTTCACGTCTTAAATATGAATCCACCACGAACCAGTCCTTGAAGACCAAATTGACGCATACCACCGTGGCAACTAATGAACAATATCATTTTTATAAATTGTATTGAAATAATATCTATTTTTGTCCAACTAGTTATTAATGTTCGAGTTCCCTAAAATCTATATTTTTTAGTTTTTCTAGTTATTTTAGAATTGTTTTATATTTGTCTAAATGTGTATAAATTTGGGTGGCTACAGTGCCCACAGTCCTACAGCATCCTGTTACTAACATTAGTCACCATTAGGGAATAACTATGTCTTTGTAATTTCCAAACTAAGCCAAATTATGGCACCATTGTACAAGATCACCTTTACAAACTGTATTGAAGTTTAATCTATTTTTGTCCAAACAGCTATTAATGTTCAAGTTCCCTAAAAATCTGTAATATTTTTTAGATCTCTAATATATTTGGGTTATTACACTGCCCACATCCCAATAGCATTCTGTTACTAACATGAGTCACCATGAGAGAAGAACTATGTCTATGTAGTTTCCAAACTCAGCCACATGATGGCACCATTGTACAACAAATGGAGAAAAGTTCACTGACAGCATAATGGTTTAAGTGATACAGCTCTCTGGCATAGAACCACTATTATAGGCTGTGTGAGCCCGCAAAGGTCCATAGGCTTAAGATTATTGATGATACTCACCACAATATAATGTTTCACACTGCGAATTGATGTTTGTTTTTTAAAACGTTTTTTAAACATTTTAAAATATTTATTAAAACAATGTTTGATTTTAATATATTGACACTAGAGAAATGTTTACAATAACAAGTATATTGTCCCTGTATCCAAGGGCTATGATCGGTTCGATTTACATTGACATTACATTAGTCTATTGGAAGTGGACAACTTTTAATGAAAGCCAGGTGTTTTACTAATTAATTAAATCGGGGCGCCTATATAGACTGCACACAATGAGCATCCGGCAGGAACCTGACGAAGCTTACTGCGAAACGCGTTGTTCCCTGCCGGAGCTCATTGAGAGAGGGACCCAGCCGACCGCAGGACATCCGGTATAGATCCTCTCTTCCGGTTCCACTGCCGGACGCGCCAGTGAGAGCAACAACGGAGGAGGAGATCTTGCGGGATCAAACCACGCGGCCGACGCTGGGCAAAAGAAGTTACAATTCAGTGTGAGTGTGCTTTTTGTTTATTCACCTTGCTATATTTATATTGCTATATGCTTTTTCAACGTGTATGCTTGTTTATGCTCATGTCTCAAACTGTTACCAAGTAAAGACCTGTTATACTGCTAACCCTGGTTTGCACACATTTTCTTGGTCTTTTGGCCAACGGGGAGAGGAGACACTCACACACTGTACCTATTGGGGGATATTTTGCTGAGACGACTTCACACCACCTATACAGGCTGACCTCACCCTCTGAGGGCAAGAACTCACATTAGGCCGTGTGAGTTTTATGTTTATTGGGACTCCACCATAGGAGTCTGCATTTACCCACTACAGTCTGCGTTGAGGGCGAAGTCTCACACAAGCCCGTGTGAGTCACTGAAACTATATGTTTATGTTTCATTTATTGTTTATTTAGTGGAATTCCACCATCACCCCTTCCTCCATTCCCCCCCACCCCCCCACCCCCCCCCCATCCCCCACATATGTGACACTAATACTGTGTTTTATTCCATTTTTATTCAACTTCATCCTGTTCCATCAACATCGTGAGGTCCATGAGTTTTGCGCTGACCGTCTTCACACTCCCATTGCCACGTTAAGAAGGACACAGGGTTCCCTTCTTCAAGGTCAAGCAGCAACCAAAAATCATCAAAAGGGCCAGTATATATTTTTATACTCTTTTACACCACAAAACACAATTTTTTATTTTTCTACATATTTTAATATATCAAAGGTGTTGTAGCATTTTTTAGCCACACATTCCAGGGAGCGCCCCAGTTCAAACAACCACTGAGCCTTTTCTAATCCCATCCTGGTGGCAGCACCCCAAAAAGCTCCTAATATGGAAGAAGAAACCATAGAGATGGAAAACCCAGTCGAAATTAAAGAGAGTGTTTTTACAAAAAGAATTTTCAGAAGTAACAACATATAGAACAAAATGAGAGAAATTGAGTCAGCGGAGATGGGAGATGTAGAAACAATAAATAACGAGTTTGACAAACTTGAGAATTTACTTAAGAAAGAGACCAAAAAGGTCTGGGATAAAGTCTATTTAGAGAAATACTTAGACATCAAACGTATACCTAGGGGTTTACGATTTGATAAAAAATCCTCCTTTGAATTAGCAGACATAGAATATAATGTCCAATGGGAAGAAACTATGGATGCGTGTTCATTCAGTCTAATGAAACTAATCATTAAACATCATACAAAGACCTTGATAGAAATTGATCGAGAAGTTACTTTAATTCAGAAGAGATTAGAAATTTCCACAGACAACCCCACCTTCCTAAATAGAGACCAAAAACTAGCTGATGAAATAGATGCTATAGAAAGAAATCTGATAGAGTCTAAAAATAAGAAATTTAGACGAGATGAGGAAGACTACTTAGTAGGGTCCAACCCCAAATGGCAAAGGGTCACACTAGTCCCACCTACCACCCCAAAGGATAGGAAAATGTTTGAATATAGGAGTAGAGAAGATAGCAACAAAACTTTAAGAACCAACATATCGAGCTATCCAACCAAAATAGACAAACATAGGACCTATTCCAAATTTGATAACACTAAAAATGTATCATTCAATACAGAGGCTAGACACATACCACCAAGAGGGCGGGAAGTTGGTGATCTAGAAACTCCTGGAGAGAATAAAGAAATAAAAACTCACAGTACCGAGGACGCAGTCAGTCACAAAAGGGAAGAGGCAAATAAACAAGATAGAGACCGGGAGGAAAACTGGCAGAGACACAAGTACTATTCCAAAGATTATCAGGAAAGCCATCATAGAGCCAAGCCACCCGCATACAACTACAGAGCTAGATCACCACTAGAACGTAGAGATAACAGGTATGAGAGAGAACGTAGCAGGGATAGGGATCGTAGATCACCTTATAAATATCATGGGTCAAATCGGGAATATAGAGAGAGACGTTATGAGAGAGAAGAGAGTCAAAGGAGACACTACCGGTCACCCCGTAAACATCATAGGGAACATAGCCAAGGAAGAGAACACAAATCCCCCCATAGGGAACAGAGGACCACATATAGAGAAAGACAGGATAGAGAACAGAGTCATGTGAGAGAGCAAAGATCACCCCGACCACACGCAGGGCATTTTTTAGAACAGGCCCAATCACTCAAAGCACCACCCCTAGTTACTCAGAATCGCTTCCTAGTGTCAGAAAACCAGAAAGAAAAAGAAACCCCAAACACAAAACTCAGAAAAAGGCCCCACGAGGAAAGCGGGGAGGAAGAAGGACACAGAAAAAGAGCAGCGATTTGAACAATATATTTAATCTGAGCAAAAAAGAATTAAATGTAGATGAATGTAACCTAATAAAAAAGGGGCTGAACTTCGCACCAGTTGCCAAGGCGAACAGTTTCAATCTGTATATAGACGCGCACAAATACATTAGACAGTTAACCCTTAAAAAATTCTTTATTTCAAAAGATGCACAAACAAGGGAGGTAGTGAACAATAATGCTAACGCGAATATAGAGATGGATGAGTTCAAGCATTCAAACCTAAAAAATAAATCCAAATTCTATCCAAGCTGGGCGAAAGGCCATAACTTAGAAGTCTTCCATCAGAAAATCCAGGAGGACTTTGATAGACTAACCTCTGGTGCTACTAAGATAACTAAGAACAATCTAACCTTGAAAGAAAAAATCGCATTGCAAAACTTAGAGAAAGAAAAGGCTATTACATTCAAACAAGCAGATAAAGGGGGGGGGGTAGTCATTATGGACACGGAATACTACAAGGGTGAAGCAGAGAGGATACTGTCGGATGACATCACCTATGCACGTCTGAAGACTAATCCCCACAGAGAATTCTGTGTAGAATTCCAAACTCTGCTAGACAGGGGCAGCTCAACAGGAGTCCTGAATGAAAAAGAATATGATTATCTAAATGTGAAATTCCCGGTTATGCCAATATTCTATTTTCTGCCCAAAATCCATAAGGACATTAAAGCACCACCAGGTAGACCCATTATCTCTGGGATAGGCTCGCTCACGTCTCGACTGTCGGAGTACATAGATCTATTTCTGCAGCCATACGTTGCGGAGATGCGGTCCTATCTCAGAGACACCACGCAAATTCTAAATATATTAGAACAGATAGATTGGCAAGAAGGCTATAAAATGTGCACCTGCGATGTGACTTCATTATACACGTCCATAAAACATGATGATGGAATTAAAGCCATCGAACGGACGCTAATAAATGATGCCACCGTTCACATAGAACAAAGACGCTTTATTTTAGAAAGTATTAATTTTATTCTTAAACACAACCTTTTTAATTTTGATGGAACATATTTTTTACAAAAGTGCGGAACAGCCATGGGTACAAAATTCGCACCGAGTTATGCCAACTTGTTCATGGACAGTTGGGAGACCGATACCATCTGGTCGGAACATGAATTCAGTGCGGATCTTGTGCTATGGCGGAGATACATCGATGATGTGTTTTTTATCTGGAGAGGCAACAATGAAACCTTAAATCACTTTCTGAATTACATTAACAATAATGAGAGGAACCTAGCTTTCACAACATGCATAGGGAATAATTCGGTAGACTTTTTAGATCTAACAATTTACATAGAAGATAATAGACTGAAGACTAAAACTTTCTTCAAAACAGTTGACTGCAATAATTACCTGCTTAACACTAGCTGCCACCATAAGAAATGGCTGAAAAACATACCCCCAGGACAGTTTCGCAGAATCAGGAGAAACTGTAGCGATGATCATGTTTATAGGGAACAATCCAATATTCTGAAGAACCGATTCATTGCAAAGAATTATGATAATGAAAAAATGGATACAGCAATAATAGAAGTAGGGAAGCTTAAACGCAGCGACATTTTAAAAACCAATCCACCAAAACCTAGAGAGGAGTTTAATATTGCTTTCCTAACACAATATAGACAAGATGCAGGGAGCATACAAAAGATCCTGAATAAACACTGGCATCTGCTACAGGGAGACCCCACCTTGAAAGAATACCTCCCAGAGAAACCCAAGGTTATCTATAAGAGGGCGGATAATATTAAAAGGAGGTTAGCACCAAGCCTCTTCCGGCCAGAAAGTAGGACAACAGGCCAGGACTTAAATTGGTTACAGAAAGTAAAAGGTTTCCACAGATGTAACACCTGTAAAGCCTGCAAACAGGGAACAAAAGAGAAAATTCAGTTTAGCTCTAAAGCAACAGGAGAACAGTTCAAAATTTCAAATTTCATCAACTGTAAATCTGAATTCGTAGTCTATCTACTAAATTGCCCCTGTGGACTCCAGTATGTAGGGCGTACCAGCCGACCATTACGGGTACGCATTCTGGAGCACCTAGGGAACATTAGGCGGAAACTTATGACACATAGTGTATCAAAACATTTTGCACTACACCACCAAGGAGATCCATCTGGCCTTGAATTTAGGGGCATTGAGGTAGTCCCACCACATTGGAGGGGTGGAGACAGACTGACAACTTTATCAAGAAAATAAACTTTTTGGATTTATAAATTGAAAAGCTTGGCCCCCATAGGCCTCAATGTAGAGATAGACATTGCAGCTTTCCTTTAAACACACACTGATCCGTTTTCAATCCCCAAATCCCATTTTTTTCCCCTACAATTTTGAATAGGAGTTCACGTCTTAAATATGAATCCACCACGAACCAGTCCTTGAAGACCAAATTGACGCATACCACCGTGGCAACTAATGAACAATATCATTTTTATAAATTGTATTGAAATAATATCTATTTTTGTCCAACTAGTTATTAATGTTCGAGTTCCCTAAAATCTATATTTTTTAGTTTTTCTAGTTATTTTAGAATTGTTTTATATTTGTCTAAATGTGTATAAATTTGGGTGGCTACAGTGCCCACAGTCCTACAGCATCCTGTTACTAACATTAGTCACCATTAGGGAATAACTATGTCTTTGTAATTTCCAAACTAAGCCAAATTATGGCACCATTGTACAAGATCACCTTTACAAACTGTATTGAAGTTTAATCTATTTTTGTCCAAACAGCTATTAATGTTCAAGTTCCCTAAAAATCTGTAATATTTTTTAGATCTCTAATATATTTGGGTTATTACACTGCCCACATCCCAATAGCATTCTGTTACTAACATGAGTCACCATGAGAGAAGAACTACACTGGCGACACACTTTATTCGAGCTCGGCTATTCCCACGAATTCGGGTATACCCGGGTGTATTGAGGTTTGTGACTGTTTTCTGCCCGAGTGCATTGAGGTATTTTCCAGGCAGGGATTGAAGCATTTTATTCCCGCTGGCTGCAATACTGCACAGTATATATATATATACTGCATTACAATTCATGAATTTATGCCATCTGGTAGACACGCGAAGCATTGCAGCCTATTAAATCCTAATCATTATCATTTAACAGATCAGCCGCCCGTCAGCCAGGCATGAACCCAGGCTGGGAAGGCAAACGCAACGGGGCTTGTCAGAGGTGAGGAGCGGCGCATTCCAGGTATCTGCCAGGTACATACCGGGTATTTGCTCGAATAAAGTGTGTCGGTGCAGTATGTCTATGTAGTTTCCAAACTCAGCCACATGATGGCACCATTGTACAACAAATGGAGAAAAGTTCACTGACAGCATAATGGTTTAAGTGATACAGCTCTCTGGCATAGAACCACTATAACAGGCTGTGTGAGCCCGCAAAGGTCCATAGGCTTAAGATTATTGATGATACTCACCACAATATAATGTTTCACACTGCGAATTGATGTTTGTTTTTTAAAACGTTTTTTAAACATTTTAAAATATTTATTAAAACAATGTTTGATTTTAATATATTGACACTAGAGAAATGTTTACAATAACAAGTATATTGTCCCTGTATCCAAGGGCTATGATCGGTTCGATTTACATTGACATTACATTAGTCTATTGGAAGTGGACAACTTTTAATGAAAGCCAGGTGTTTTACGAATTAATTAAATCGGGGCGCCTATATAGACTGCACACAATGAGCATCCGGCAGGAACCTGACGAAGCTTACTGCGAAACGCGTTGTTCCCTGCCGGAGCTCATTGAGAGAGGGACCCAGCCGACCGCAGGACATCCGGTATAGATCCTCTCTTCCGGTTCCACTGCCGGACGTGCCAGTGAGAGCAACAACGGAGGAGAAGATCTTGCGGGATCAAACCACGCGGCCGACGCTGGGCAAAAGAAGTTACAATTCAGTGTGAGTGTGCTTTTTGTTTTTTTGTTTATTCACCTTGCTATATTTATATTGTTATATGCTTTTTCAACGTGTATGCTTGTTTATGCTCATGTCTCAAACTGTTACCAAATAAAGACCTGTTATATTGCTAACCCTGGTTTGCACACATTTTCTTGGTCTTTTGGGCAACGGGGAGAGGAGACACTCACACACTATACCTATTGGGGGATATTTTGCTGAGACGACTTCACACCACCTATACAGGCTGACATCACCCTCTGAGGGCAAGAACTCACATTAGGCCGTGTGAGTTTTATGTTTATTGGGACTCCACCATAGGAGTCTGCATTTACCCACTACAGTCTGCGTTGAGGGCGAAGTCTCACACAAGCCCGTGTGAGTCACTGAAACTATATGTTTATGTTTCATTTATTGTTTATTTAGTGGAATTCCACCATCACCCCTTCCTCCATTCCCCCCCACCCCCCCCATCCCCCACATATGTGACACTAATACTGTGTTTTATTCCATTTTTATTCAACTTCATCCTGTTCCATCAACATCGTGAGGTCCATGAGTTTTGCGCTGACCGTCTTCACACTCCCATTGCCACGTTAAGAAGGACACGGGGTTCCCTTCTTCAAGGTCAAGCAGCAACCAAAAATCATCAAAAGGGCCAGTATATATTTTTATACTCTTTTACACCACAAAACACAATTTTTTATTTTTCTACATATTTTAATATATCAAAGGTGTTGTAGCATTTTTTTAGGTGTCGTCGCCCAGGAAGTTTTCCACCAAGCGGACCGCTGAATCCAGGGAAAATGCAGCGTGTCTTTTTACCCAGGAGCGGGAGGAGGGGGGCAGTATCTGTATGAACTGCTCGAGCACAAACTGTTCAAGGATCTCTGCCTTGTCATGTTTTCCCGGTTGTATCCACCTGGTCCATAAGTCTACTAAGCGGTGGGCTACGACCCGGGGTCTGTCTCGGTTTGTATATTTGACTGTCCGGAACCGCTGTCGGTAGGTCTCTGGCGTGAGGCCTAGGCGATCCAGAATAGCAGCCTTTAGTTTCTGGTAGTCCATGGCCTCGTCCGCTGGAAGAGCCTGGTAGGCCTGAGCTTCCCCTATGAGGAGTGGAGCCAGAGTCGTTACCCAGCGATCAACTGACCAGCCGTGGGCCGTGGCTACCCTTTCAAAAGTGAGGAGAAATGCCTCTGGGTCTTCGTTTGGCTTCATTTTAGGCAGCATCACCGGTGGGTTATTTGGAATCCCTGGTCTGCCTGGGGTTGGGCCTTCGACCAGCAGTTGGAGTAGCTTTTCCTCTCGCCGGGCCTGTTGCTCATATTGCTGGGCTTGTCGCTCAGCTTGCTGGGCTTGTCGCTCTGCTTGCTTCTCTGCTACCTGGAGCTCAAGGAACTGAGAAAAAAATTCTCCATTTTTTTTTTTTTGTGGCCCTTCAGATACAGGGGCCGTCCGACGTCCCACTTCTGACACCACCTGTGGCAGGAAGGCCTGTAGCCGAGGTCAGGGAACAGTCCACACGTATAGTTTCAGGATAAATAAAATAAAAACGTTCAGTGGCTTTATTTCTCCACAGTAACATAACATGCGGGTACACTGTCCCTTTAACAAAATTAATCCTGCTCCACTTTGGGAGAAAAACTGACTAATAACACAGCAGACCTATCTAGCAGGCTGGCTGGCTAAACCAGAACCAAACCATAAGGGTACTTTAAGCAGTCAGTAAACAAATGAATAATCCTTACTTTAGTTGAAGTAGTCTTTGGTGAAATCCCTCTGGCTAAGGGCTCACGCAGCAGTGTGCTTCTCTCTCTCTCTCTCTCTCTGGCAGCTACTGCCAGTCACATGATCCTTTATCTAACCTTGCTGGCTCTCAGGTGTCAGCTAAAGAGTTCTGATTTCCTAACTTCCACCTGAGTTAACCCTTATGAGTGCTGGATGAAGCCCTCAGACATATGTCTCCCAGGCGTAACTGATTGGAGTTGACTTCACTCTGTCACACGAGGAATACGAGGTTCACTCTCTTTTGGATTCTCGTCTATCCAGGGGTCAGCTCCAGTTTTTGGTGCAGTGGAAGGGCTTTGGCCCTGAAGAGAGATCCTGGGTTCCTTCAAAGGGCATTCATGCCCCGGCTCTTCTTAAGTCCTTCAGGAAAAAGTTTCCAGAGAAACCATTCTTGGACCGTCCTGAGGCCGTTCCTGAAGAGGGGGGTACTGTCAGGAATCGGCGTTCTCCACGCTCCTCACACAGAGCACTCCCTCCCAGCAGGGAGCCCCTGGACACACAAAACAATCCTGCCTCACCGGCCTCCACAGCTCCCCACCCCTGCCGCCGTCGCGGGATCACTCCCCTCGGCGATTCCTCTGTACAGCGCCGCGCGCGTCCACGCCCTCCTGCACGCACACCTGCACCATCCACTGGCTCGGTTCACGCGCGTACATGAGTTACGGAGCACGCTCCGTTTGCACACTCTTCTTCCCTTCCCCCGGACCTCAGGCTCCGCCCCCGCACACTGCACGAGCATACTCAGGTTACCAACAAGACTCACCTGGCCTGTTATGCCTGCACCAATCTGCAGTGTCTCCCTGTAGCTCTTCCTGTCCCGCCTCCGTTCCTAATTGGACCTTCCTGCTTTATCTAGCTCCTCTCTGCTCTCAGTCTTTGCTCGACATAGTCTCTGTATGGAAGTACTTCTGGATTCTCTCAGTGTTTTCACAGGTTCTGACGCGGCTTGTATGACTACCCCCTCTGGCTATCGATCTCGGCACTCCTTGGACAACGCTCACTCTGGTAACCCCTTGAACACGGCTTGGACTACGACCTATCTCCACTCTTCTCTCCCTGACCTCGGCAAAGCATTCATCACTCTATCTCTACAACCGGTACCGGCAAGTATTGTCTACCTTACTACACCTGGCCTGGCAACACTTTATACCACACTCCGGACACGCTCCCTTTGCTGCGGGTGCGTGTATTACCACTTCCCCCTTCAGCTCAGGGGACGGGTCTGTTCTGCGGGCAGCACCGGCCTAACAGTGAGACAGGGTGGGAGGGAGACAGGGTGGGAGGGAGAAAGGGTGAGACATTTGGGAGACAGAGTGGGAGGGAGACAGAGGGAGACAGGGTGGGAGAGAGGGAGACAGGGTGGGAGAGAGGGAGACAGGGTGGGAGAGAGGGAGACAGGGTGGGAGGGAGGGAGACAGGGTGGGTGGGAGACAGGGTGAGACATTTGGGAGACAGGGTGGGAGGGAGACAGAGGGAGACAGGGTGGGAGGGAGAGAGGGAGACAGGGTGGGAGGGAGAGAGGGAGACAGGGTGGGAGGGAGGGAGGGAGACAGGGTGGGAGGGAGGGAGGGAGACAGGGTGGGAGGGAGGGAGGGAGACAGGGTGGGAGGGAGGGAGACAGGGTGGGAGGGAGGGAGACAGGGTGGGAGGGGGTGAGACAGGGTGAGACAGGGTGGGAGGGGGTGAGACAGGGTGGGAGGGGGTGAGACAGGGTGGGAGGGGGTGAGACAGGGTGGGAGGGGGTGAGACAGGGTGAGATAGGATGGGAGGGAGGGAGACAGGGTGAGACAGGGTGGGATGGAGGGAGACAGGGTGGGAGGGAGGGAGACAGGGTGGGAGGGAGGGAGACAGGGTGAGAGGGAGGGTGAGACAGGGTGGGAGGGAGGGAGGGTGATACAGGGTGGGAGGGAGGGAGACAGGGTGGGAGGGAGGAAGACAGGGTGGGAGGGAGGAAGACAGGGTTGGAAGACAGGGTGGGAGAGAGGAAGACAGGGTTGGAAGACAGGGTGGGAGGGAGGAAGACAGGGTTGGAAGACAGGATGGGAGGGAAGACAGGGTTGGAAGACAGGGTGGGAGGGAAGACAGGGTGGGAGGGTGGGAGGGAGGAAGACAGAGTGGGAGGGAGGAAGACAGGGTGGGAGGGAGGAAGACAGGGTGGGAGGGAGGGAGACAGGGTGGCAGGGAGGGAGAGACAGGGTGGGAGGGAGGGTGAGACATGAGACAGGGTGGGAGGGAGGAAGACAGGGTGGGAGGGTGGGAGGAAGACAGGGTGGGAGGGTGGGAGGGAGACAGGGTGGGAGGGTGGGAGGGAGGAAGACAGGGTGGGAGGGAGGAAGACAGGGTGGGAGGGTGGGAGGGAGGAAGACAGGGTGGGAGGGTGGGAGGGAGGAAGACAGGGTGGGAGGGAGGAAGACAGGGTGGGAGGGTGGGAGGGAGGAAGACAGGGTGGGAGGGTGGGAGGGAGGAAGACAGGGTGGGAGGGTGGGAGGGAGGAAGACAGGGTAGGAGGGTGGGAGGGAAGAAGACAGGGTGGGAGGGAGGAAGACAGGGTGGGAGGGAGGGAGACAGGGTGGGAGACAGGGTGGGAGGGAGGGAGACAGGGTGGGAGACAGGGTGGGAGAGAGGGAGACAGGGTGGGAGGGAGGGAGACATTGACAGGGTGGGAGGGAGGGAGACAGGGTGGGAGTGAGGGAGACAGGGTGGGAGTGAGGGAGACAGGGTGGGAGGGAGGGAGACAGGGTGGGAGGGAGGAAGACAGGGTGAGAGGGTGGGAGGGAGGGAGACAGGGTGAGACAGGGTGGGAGGGAGACAGGGTGAGACAGGGTGAGACAGGGAGGGAGGGAGACAGGGTGGGGGAGACAGGGAGACAGGGAGTGAGAGACACCCACCCACTGACACACACACCCCCCACTGATACACACACACACTGATACACACACACACTGATACACCCCCACCCCCACTGATACACACACACACCCGCACTGATACACACCCCCCCACTGATACACACACACCCCCACTGATACACACACCCCCCCCCCATTGATACACCCCCCCCCACTGATACACACACACACACACCCCCACTGATACACCCCCACACCCCCACTGATACACACCCCCACACCCCCACTGAAACACACACACCCCACTGATACACCCACACACCCACTGATACACACACCCACTGATACACCCACCCACTGATACACACACCCACTGATACACACACATACACTGACACACACACACACCCACTGACACACCCACACACCCACTGATACACACACACACACTGACACACACACACACACACACACACACCCACTGATACACACACTCACCCACTGATACACACACACACACACACACACACACACACACACACACACACACACACACACACACACACACACACACACACACTGATACACATACACAAACACACTGATACACATACACACACACACACTGATACACACACACACACACACACACACACACACTGATACACACACCCACCCACCCACTGATACACACACCCACCCACCAACTAATACACACACACACACACCCACTGATACACACACACACACACACACACACACACACACACACACACACACACACACACACACACACACACACTGATACACACACACACACACACACACACACATACACTGATACACACACACACTGATACACACACACAGAGATACACCCCGCCTCCCCCTGCACCGCCTGCGACCGCGCAGCAACCACTGCCAGCCCGCGAGCCCATCTCCCACACCAAGGGGACGGGGGGAAGTGAGCGCCGGGGGGCAAAGCTGTGAGCGACAGGGGACAAAGCTGTGAGCGCCGGGGGGGCAAAGGTGGATGCGCCGGGGGGGCAAAGCTGTGAGCGCCGGGGGGACAAATCTGTGAGCGCCGGGGGGGGGGGGGGGGCAAAGGTGGGAGCGCATGGGGGGCAAAGCTGTGAGCGCCGGGGGGGGGGGGGGCAAAGGTGGGAGCGCCAGGGGGCAAAGGTGGGAGCGCCGATAGGGCAAAGGTGGGAGCGCCGGGGGGCAAAGGTGGGAGCGCCGGGAGGCAAAGGTGGGAGCGCCTATGGGGCAATGATGGGAGCGCCGGGGGGGCAATGGTGGGAGCGCTGGGGGGCAAAGGTACAAGGTGGTACAAAGGTAGGCACACCCCCGCTACCACCTCCTATTACCCCCCCTGGCTGGGACCCGGGACAGAAAGGGGACACTCACCGCGAACAGAGGAGCCGGGAGCGGGAAGACACGTGTGCTCTGCACAAAGCGGAAGTCCCGCCCCCGGCTTCCTCTGACCTGCCTGCAACCAATCCCCTGCGGGCCGGCCGGCATTCTAAGTCCCGCCCCCGGCATCATCATTCATCCAATCCCATGCGGGCCGGCCGTCATTCTAAGTCCCGCCCCCGGCATTCTCCTTCATTCAGTCTCCCCGGCAGCATTCACACACACACATAGAAAATACTTACCGGCCGCAGCATTCTCCTCACCGCCGCTGCCCCGCAATACCGGGACCAGGGACAAAAACAGGGACATAAACGGGACGGAGCTAAAATCGGGACAGGGCAGAAAAAAACGGGACTGTCCCGGCAAAACCGGGACGAATGGTCACCCTACTTACAGACTATTCACTTGAGTGGACCATAAAGTGTCTTATAGAGGGAACTCTAAGGTGTCTTAAGATGCATTAAGATATATTATGTATGTAAATATTTATTTATATAGCGCTTTATAAGAGAGGCAATACAGTACAGAGAATTATAGTACAATAAGTGCAACAAACAAAATCAGACAATAGGAAAGGAAATCCCTGGCCTGCAGAGCTTACAGTCTTAATGCTAGATCCATTGAACTCTGTTGTGTTTACGCTAATAACGGGACATTCCTGAAATTGGTACCTGACCCTGTGTGGTAGGCAGAGACACAGGGGCAGTGCCTGCCAATATCATAAAGAGCAGTGCACTTCCTATTTAGTAGAAGTGTGTGTCAGAGTTAAGAGTTCAGTCCAGAGTTAGAGTCTGCTGAGTCTGTCACCTGGCTGGCCCAGGGTGACAGAGAGAGCCTATATCAATTGGCCGTTGGAGAAGGGGAGCCATCAGCCTCTGAGTAGAGCTGATGCAACCTTAGTTAGGGAGGTGGACCAATTCCTCTCACCCTGTTTAGGGGGCGAGGGAAGAGCTAGCCCCACCCTGGGTGCCCTTGACCTGGGGTGGTGGCAGGGACACAGAGACCATCCTGAGGGAGAGCAGTCCTGTGTGGAGGAAGACACCCTGTACCTGATTGACAGTCTTGTTGCTGCTATTCTGCTGCTGTGAATAAAGAGCTGCGGCTGCTTTTGAAGATATACAGTGTGAGACTGGAATCTCTCATCCCCGAGGGGGGGGGGGGGGGGGACTCTCTGGAAGGATTCCACCCGTATTCCTGGGGCTCAGAGATGGAGGCGCTGCACCATTACATACATAGTTACATAGTAGATGAGGTTGAAAAAAGACGTACGTCCATCAAGTTCAACCTATGCTAAATTCAGACAACAGATACTTTATATCAATATCTATACTTACTTATTGATCCAGAGGAAGGCAAACAAAAAACCCCATTAAGGGGAAAAATTAATTCCTTCCTGACTCCAAGAATTGGCAATCGGATTAATCCCTGGATCAACATCCTTCCCATATATACTTATTTGGTATATCCCTGTATACCTTTCCCATCTAAAAAGATGTCCAACCTTTTTTTGAACAAATCTATTGTATCTGCCATCACAGTCTCCATGGGTAATGAATTCCACATTTTAACTGCCCTTACTGTAATGAACCCTTTCCTTTGTTGCTGGTGAAATTTCCTTTCCTCCAACCTTAAGGGATGGCCCGAGTCCTTTGTACTGCCCGTGGGATGAATAGTTCTTTTGAAAGCTCCTTGTATTGTCCCTGAATATATTTGTATATAGTTATCATATCCCCTCTTAGACGCCTCTTTTCTAATGTAAATAAATCCAATATAGCTAGCCTCTCCTCATAAGTTAGAATGTCCATCCCCTTTATTAATTTGGTGGCTCTTCTCTGCACTCTCTCTAGTTCCATAATGTCTTTTCTTAGGATTGGTGCCCAAAATTGTACTCCATATTCAAGGTGTGGTCTTACTAATGCTTTGTAAAGGGGCATAATTATGTCTACTTCCCTTCCATCCATTGCCCGTTTGATGCAAGATAAGATCTTGTTTGCCTTTGCAGCTACTGCATGACATTGGGCACTATTGCTAAGCCTGCTGTCTACAAGCACTCCTAAATCCTTCTCCATCAAGTATTCCCCCAATATATCTCCATTTAATTTGTAAGTCGCCTTTTTATTCTTGCATCCCAAAATGCATAACGGTACTGATACCTCTATATATATATATTGCGCGCGCACACACACATATAACGTTTTATCCAACTTTTTCATTTATCATTTGTAGAGAAAATGAACAATTTCGCCAGAAGTGCTATTTTTCAAAATGTAACATCTCTACTAATTAGTGTAAAATGATACTTCATATAAAGCAGGTTATGGGACCAGTATAAAATGACCTTCATGTTTCTTATCACATCCCAGTATATGGATACTTTCTATTATCACAAGCTGCTAACATGCTCTATAGTTTCCCCCCTTGCGCACAGCTTCGATACAGGTAGGGAGCCAGTATTGCTGTTCAGGACGTGCTGACAGGCGCATGCGTAAGCTGCCGTTTTCCTATTTAGCGATATGTACTTACTCGCGAGTGTACTTAAAGTGAGTGTCCTTAAACCGGTGTATGCCTGTATATATAGCAGGTTATGGGACCCAGTATAAAATGACCTTCATGTTTCTTATCACATCCCAGTATATGGATACTTTCTATTATCACAAGCTGCTAACATGTGACAGGGCTCAGAGTCTGAGCCCAGAATGTGACATACAGAACATTCTCATTCTAAATTTCAAAAAATAATGTGTTGATTTCTGACCTGACTGCCATGGTTACAGCTCAACCACTCTGTTCTACTGTATGTCACCACTTTCTGCCACAACCAGCTGACGGTGGATCTGCAAGGAGTTCAACCCTCATTGGCATCACATCTGTGACTTGGTTGACGTATCATTTCTCCAGCATTTTATTGTATTGTTTTTAAATAGATTATATTTATTTAGTTGAATATTTATTTAGTTTAATAGATATTTATTTAGTTTAATAGATTATATTTCTAAGTTTAATAAGTTATATTTCTTAGTTTAATAAGTTATATTTCTTAGTTTAATAAATTATATTTCTTAGTTTAATAAGTTATATTTCTTAGTTTAATAAATTATATTTCTTAGTTTAATAAGTTATATTTCTTAGTTTAATAAGTTATATTTCTTAGTTTAATAAATATTATTTCTCAGTTTAATAAGTTATATTTGTTAGTTTAATAAGTTATATTTGTTAGTTTAATAAATTATATTTCTTAGTTTAATAAGTTATATTTGTTAGTTAATAGATTATATTTGTTAGCACAGTAGATTATATTTACTAGTATTTAAGTCTCCCCCTCAGTGCCCCATTAGGACCCGTGCGCATTTTTCACATCTTTTCGGAGTTGCTTATTTTTTAGACCCTCGGAGCCGAAACCTAAAGGGGTCAGCTAAGAAAGTTCGGATCAAGAGGAACCGCACAGCTTAAAGACAGAACATTTCCAAGGGAGATGGAGACAATTTGGGTAAGATCTGATTAAAGGACAACCTTTGGGGAAGGAAAGGGTGACGGGGGAGTCTAAGAGGGGGGTGAGAGAGCAAGGTGGTGTGTCAGATTGGGGCCGAGCAAGAGAACGCAAAAATGATGGGGATTTGCTGCACACCAAAAAAAACCAATAAGTAGTGATACTTTTACCGGTGCCCCTTCGTCTCAGGGAAGACCGGCATTTCGTCCAATGGATACAATAAGATTGATGGGAAAGGGCACACGGATTTGAAAAAAAAAAAGATAATTTATTGTGCCACAGACTACAATGTTTCGGCTGCTGGCCTTTCTTTGCTGGATTTAGTGGGTTTAGCCACTTTACCTGAGAAAGGCCAGCAGGCCGAAATGTTGTTGTCTATGGCAGTGCAAGAGAAAACAAGTTGGGGGGGGTGGGTTCTCGCAAGGTCGCCGACCCATGGGTGAGTGTCCCAGGTGGAAACTAGTCCTGGACCCCGGGAAAGCTGTCTGTGGCCCATACAAGCTGAGTAACATGTAGAAAGGACACATGTATGTTCAAAATGAGTTAGCATGGTATTTTGAGAGGCACCATAGCAGGTCAGTGCAAGTCAGTGCAGAGCACTGCAAGGTCAGTCAATATGAGGAAGGGTCCGATGGAGGAGTTGGAGGGTCCCAGAATATCTCTTAAAGCAGGGGTGCGCAAATCGAGGGGCACGACATTTTCTTGGGAGGAGGGGCTCGGCGCTTACAGAGGCCCCTCGCTCTTCCCCACAGCATTTAAATTAAATGCCGGAGATCGCGCGCAAGGCCTCTGTAAGTTCCCTTTCCTTGTCTCCGGCGGCTTCTGGCGACAGCAACGTGGCGTCACATGATGTGGCATTGCCATAGCAACGTGATATCACATGACGTCGTTACATCAGAACGTCGGGGACAAGGTGGGGAAGGTGGAGGGGGGAGCAGGGGGAAAAGGTTGTGCAACCCTGTCTTAAAGCATTGTCCTGCATACAGATCAGAGGCCAAGAATGGATATGGATATCCGATGTGAAGCCGGAAATAAGACAGAAAAGACCGTTTCGGGGAAAGAAGGTGAGTGATGAAATAGCCGTCACTGTGTAACTCTTCCAATTACCTGCAACTTCATGCAGAGAAATAGCAACGCTTGTTTTTAACGTGCTAAGCGCCTAATGGGGAATTCAACTGCTGAGAGGTTAAGGGAGTTACTAACCCAAACTCAGCGACGTTTCTGTGTCTCTGTGATAACTCCCCCAGGACATGCCTGAAAACCAGAGGTAACTCAATGTATTTTTGATAAATAGAAACATGACCTTCTGGGGAGGGGTATATAATGGGTACTGGGCCTGGTGAGGTGGGTATAACGGGTACTGGGCCTGGTGAGGTGGATATAACGGGTATTTGCCCTGTGGAGGGCGGTATAACGTGGTATTGGGGATGGGGTATAAGTGGCACAGGAGCTCTTGCGATACAGAGTATCACTGTCCCTGGTTACAAACACTTCATGTCTCCTGCAGATCAGGACACGCACGAAGGTGGTGCCCTTTGTGCCACCAGACGACGAGGCGGGCTACGAGGCGGACGACGAGGCATACGACAAAGCGGGCGTCAAGTGGAACAATGAGGTGGGCTACAAGGCGGCCGATGACGCAAACGTGGTGTACGATGACCAAGGAGCATACGACAGGTGTGGCCGGATCTGCTGCTTCACCTTTTTTAGGTGGAGGAGAAGACCCCGGGAGCAGGTAGGAGAATACGAGAGGTGCGGACAAATCTGCTGCTTCACCTTTTTTAGGCGGAGAAGAAGCCAGGAGCAGGTAGCAGAGGAGCCAGGGCGTAGATACGGGGGTTTTCTAGGGGCCCTGAGAAGTTGGTTTGACCGCAGGAGAGGCAGATAAGATCAGGAAGGCTGCGGGAGGGGCAGGTACTAGAGGGAGATAGGGATATTGGGCGTGAGAGGGTGAGAGAGAACAAGGAGCAGGGCCGGAGCACGGGTTTCATGCGCCCGAGGCGAAACTTAAAATTTGTGCCCCAGTTGTATAAAAAATAATAAGATAAATAAAATAATAAAATAAACAGTGGCGTAGCTATCGGGGCTGCAGGGGGTGCGACCGCACCCCAGCGCGACGCAAAATAAAAATAAAAGGGCGCCAAAATACTGGATAAAAAAAAGAATAATAATTTAAAAAAAAAGATAAATAAATAAAATAATAAGAGGAAAAAATAATAATGATTATTAATGCGCCCCTAGGACCTCTGCGCGCTAGGCGACCGCCTAATGGCCGGCCGGCCCTGCGAGGTATGCGGGAGGAAAAGGGGTGAATGGGATAGATATGCAGGGGGATGGGGGAGCAGGTGAGTTATACACAGGGGCACAAGGGCCCCATCACCCGCATCTCTATATACCGAGTGTGCCCCTGTGTATAACAATGCTGATCTGTGCTGCTCCATCTGATCTCACTGCGCAGTGATCCAGGGACCATCCGATCGCCATTTAATGGGGTCAGGAAGGAATTTTTTCCCCCATTGCACAGCAGGGGTTATGTTTCGCCTTCCTCTGGATCACAGCAACAAACTACCCTTTGTGCATGAATTATCAGTGAGATCTTTATACACCCTGCAGGGGTCTTCACCCCTTTGCTGCCGGAGGGGCCTGCAATGCATTGCTCTGCGTGTTACTATATCGCTCTGCAATGTGCTGCAGGCCCCTCCCAGCAAAGAGATTCATTATTTTAATAAAATACTCTCTTTAATCCAACCTATGTGTAGTGTCTTTTCTATCCGTTGTATCTATTGCTAACAGCTCAGTGATTCTTCCCCAGATCGCTGCACTAGTGTCACGCTGCCAAGCCCGGGTGTGAAGAAGGTTTATAGGGTCACATATACACTTCTGCCAAAACACGAGTGCAAACAGGAAGCCCCTCTGATCTCATATCTTTTATTACACAAAATGGTATCTAAAAAGGTAAAAAGAACATACACTGGCGACACACTTTATTCGAGCTTGGCTAGTCCCACGAATTCGGGTATACCCGGGTGTATTGAGGTTTGTGACTGTTTTCTGCCCGAGTACATTGAGTTATTTTCCAAGCAGGGATTGAAGCATTTTATTCCCGCTGGCTACAATACTGCACAGTATATATATATAAACTGCATTACAATTCATGAATTTATGCCATCTGGTAGACACGCGAAGCATTGCAGCCTATTAAATCCTAATCATTATCATTTAACAGATCAGCCGCCCATCAGCCAGGCATGAACCCAGGCTGGGAAGGCAAATGCAACGGGGCTTGTCAGAGGTTAGGAGTGGCGCATTCCAGGTATCTGCCAGGTACATACCGGGTATTTGCTCGAATAAAGTGTGTCGGTGCAGTACATGGGATTCTGCTACAAATATCTCTCTAATTACAAACCAATTTGCAAATCATTCAGATTAGAGTCGAGCGAAAAGAAAGGGTTAAGTATCTCATGTACAGTATACTGCACCGACACACTTTATTCGAGCAAATACCCAGTATGTACCTGGCAGATACCTGGAATGCGCCGCTCCTCACCTCTGACAAGCCCCGTTGCATTTGCCTTCCCAGCCTGGGTTCATGCCTGGCTGATGGGCGGCTAATCTGTTAAATGATAATGATTAGGATTTAATAGGCTGCAATGCTTCGCGTGTCTACCAGATGGCATAAATTCATGAATTGTAATGCAGTATATATATATTTACTGTGCAGTATTGCAGCCAGCGGGAATAAAATTCTTCAATCCCTGCCTGGAAAATAACTCAATGCACTCGGGCAGAAAACAGTCACAAACCTCAATACACCCGGGTATACCCGAATTCGTGGGACTAGCCGAGCTCGAATAAAGTGTGTCGCCAGTGTATGCAGTGTAGGCTGTTCTGCGCATTACATGCAGGGGGCAAAGGTTAGGAGATATAAGTAATGCTGATCTCAGAGCTGACCGGCTGACCTGCTCTACCGGCTGACCTGCTCTACTGGCTGACCTGCTCTACCGGCTGACCGGCTGACCTGCTCTACCGGCTGACCTGCTCTACCGGCTGACCGGCTTCTCTTCTTTCAGCTAAATGACCTGAATTGTGGCCCCTGTATCTCCCAATTAAACGTTTTATTGGCATATTCTTGTTTGACTCGTTCTATACAGACATTTTCTATATATTCATTGTGGGATTTGATAACATCTGTAAGATCTCTCAGAATATCACATTCTGTACGTTTGTGCTGAAGATTTTTCCATTCTCAATTTACTTAATATTAGTTTTTGGCATCAATTATTTATATCGAGTCCAAAATACCTTTATACAGAATGCTGTTCCCTTTAGCCCACAAATGCTGCTTCATTAAAGCCCATGGGTGGCACTTTATGCATTCTCAAACTTTTAGGCAACATCCCTAATTTCCAAAAGTGGGATTAAATCTGTGCATATTTAAATGGTTAATTTTCTTACTCAGACTCCTAAATCCCTCCCCAAATATATCCGTTTCACATAAAAGTGTGTGCGCTTCTCCTTCCGTCTAACTGGCACGTCGTCCTTACGGGCGCCACTCCGTGTAACTCCACGCTGCCCTCCAGTGGCAAAAGAAATAAGATACATTTACTATACTCGTCTGGCAGCTGCTCCCGTATAAGGTGGGTAACTCTGTATTAGGGGTCTTGGTAGAGTATATTTTATACTTATGTCGGATAGATGAGGAATTAATATTCCTAACGGGTTATTGTGAGAGGCCTTAGATCTTATCCTATATGCACGCAGCCCTCGCCTCTCTGACCTTGAACACATACTTCAATCTGATTTTTTGAGACTTGAAACTGGATTTCTTAAAATAAACTGATTTTAAACACTGACAAGACTGTAACAATGGTATTTGGGACCAGAGCTAAATTGCTAAAGCTACCAATGACAGAGCTTCAGATAAAAACCAGCTCTAAAACCATCATAGCCCCTGTTACTGGTTTGAAATATCTGGGCATATAGTTCAACTCCCATTTAACATTTGGGTTGCACATTGATACCCTGACATCCAAATCCTATGCCAAACTAGGTGTACTTTACAGGAACACATCCTCCCTAAGGCCCTCATGCAGTAATCGCCTACAGCGATTCAGTAAGCCCAGAGAAGCTGGCGATTACAGCAAAAATAACCGTTTTTTTTGCCGGAAAATAAATAAATAAATAAAATCGGCAGACGCGCGGTGATAAGCCACTTTTCGGCACTGATCGCCAGTTTTTCAAACACGCTCAATTCTATAAGCCCTGATCAGTTTATTGCGGCTGATCGCCACTTTAAAATTGCTGTTTCTTCTCCAAATTGTCCAGCCACAAAAGTTGGCAAGAAGGTGGGGTGAAGCTGCGATGAAAATAAAATGCATGTGTCCCAGAGCTGATATCCATTAATATCAGCACCAGAGACCCCCGGCATGAATCCCATGCATAAAAAATGCATTTACAGGCAACTTCATTACCGCCAAGGCAATGAAGGGGTTATATACCCGTGCCAGGCTTATTGCGGGTAGCGGGGGTGGGTGAAGGTGGTATTTGGCCCTGGGTGGGTGTTTAGGCCTTGCCAGGGGGTTGCGGGATGACTTAACCTCTTCTTTAACTTAGCGGTTAATACCGTTAAGGTAATGAAGGGGTTAACCCCTCCCGCTACCCCCCCACCCGGTAGGCCTAAACACCCATCCTTGGGGCCAATACCCCGTTCACCCACCCCCGCTACCCACAATAAACAAAAATACACATAACAGCCCCACTGGCTACCTCCTAGGTCCCTAATAAACCATTACAATATTCATAAAACCATTATTTTGTTTACACCCAGGATTATTACATGGGATTAGGGCTATGTTATTCAGTGAGGGGTTGTATGTTTGTATTCGTAGGGACAGGCAAGGCCGGAGCCAGATGGGGTTCTCCTGCCTCTGTCCTCCCTGTCTCCTGACCCTTCCTGTAGCCGGACAAAGAAGAAGAAGCAGGCACACGGTCTTACTCAAAGGAGGTTTAATATGCCATAAAGTCCAACGTTTCGGCAGTCAAGGTGAAGGCTACAAACACAAGAAACAGTCACAATATATACCACCCCCCTGATACTCACCCCTCCCCGCTCTGCCACATAACCAGGATGTTGACGCCCACCTGATGACGTCAGAGCTACCATATGGCGCCCCCTAGTGACGTCAGACGTCTAGGTCTAAATCCCTGGCAATACAGCATAGAGCTGTCTTGGAGGACTGCAGCCACAGCCACACCTCTCCCCAGACTGAACACTCCCCCATGATGACGTCAGCGTGACCCGGCAGTCAGGGGAGGGTAAGGGGGGGCGGGCGTGCACCAATCAAGACTGTACTCACAGGGCTGGACAAAGATGTATCCGTCGCCATGGGATCAGTGTCAGAGCAGGGAGGAGTGAGACACTCCTATAAATCACCCTGAAAGTGTAAATAAACCACACACCAAAATATTAATAAAGCTTATGTGCACAAAACTAATACAGCAAAATACTATTAAAACATGTGACTGTATACTGCAGATGACATCAGTATAATCCTGCAAAGTTACAGTGAAATGCCACATAAGAATATGCAGTACATCCATATTTAGAATATACTAGTGTGTATACCTAGGTCAGAAAAGGGTACACACAACAAGGGGGGGGGGGAAGGGGAAGGGAGGATGGGGAAGGGGGAGGGAAGGAGGGGAAGGGGGAGGGAGGGAGGGGAAGGGGGAGGGAGGGAGGGAGGGGAAAAAAAGAAGGGAAAAAAAACACACAAAAAGGATAATCTTCCCAATTGGTAAGTGCAGAGTCCATGGATGGTGCAAGATCAAATATGCCTGTAGAAAGACAAAAAATTACCTTCTATTAAGGAAGCATTTTAAATTCTGTTTCTCATTAAGAACCATACCGTTGCTGGTATTTAAAGCATGTATCCAGAATGCTTCACGTCTCAATAAGAAAGTCTCCCTATCTGGAGTGCCTTGTCTAGGTGCTACTGTCTCAATACCCATGATGCGTAAAGAGGCAGCATTATGATTGTGTTCCACACAGTGTTGCACAAGAATAGAGGGATCCGTACCTTTTCGAATTACACTTTTATGTTCAATGAACCTTGTTTTTAACATTCTTATGGTCTTACCCACATAAAGAAGACCACATGGACACTTTATTACGTACACTACATATTCAGATCTACATGTGATTCTATTTTTGATTTTTATGATCCTCCCGCTTTGGGGGTGACTGAATTGACTACCGGTAGTCAGACTGTTACAGACCGAGCAGCTCATGCATCTAAAGTTACCCGGTCTGCCACCCTCCAGAAAATGAGGAGTTCTGTAGTTACCCTCATTATCTGCATGTATCAGGCTATCGGCCAGATTTCTCCCTCTTTTTTTTTTTTTTTTTTTTTTTAAATATTTTTCCTTTATTGGTGTCATACATCACAGGGGTACATAATATCGACACTGGCTCACAGGCCAACTTGTAAGTACGGCGCAGTGCATGTACATGGTATAGAAAAGGTAAATGACACACAATAAACCCTTTTTCCTTCTTTCAATAGTGAAAAAGAGAGGGGGAGACGAAGGAAAGGTGGATAGTTGGGAACGACTTCAGGAAGAGAGGGGGGAGGGGGTTAGGGTTCGTCGGCCGTAGGGGGGGGGGGGGAGTAGCTGAGGGGTTTATGTGGGGGTTGATAGTCCTATCCAGGGTTCCCAGGTAGAGTAAAATTGTGGGGTTTTTTGCTTTAACATTGCCGTCAGTTTTTCCATGCTCATAATTCCGTCTATTCTTGTTATCACAGTTCTTCTGGAGGGGGCTTTAATTTTCTTCCATGCCGCCGCGACACAGCATCTCGCAGCTGTCAGAATTGCCGCCGCGAGTCTGGTCGCCGGGGCAGGGAGGTCGTCAATTGGTTTTCCCAGCACGTAGATCAGCGGGTCCAGGGGTATTTCTATATCCAGGGTCTCGGTCAGGAGGCCCTGGATCCGGGACCAGAATCTTTGGATCTCCGGACATGTCCACCAAATATGGGGCATGTCCCCCCTTTGACCACAACCTCTCCAGCATTCGTCTGAAGTGCCTGGGTAGATTTGGCTCAGTCTACTCGGGGTCAGGTACCAGTGGAATAATATTTTATAGATGTTTTCTTTTGTGACGGAACAAATTGAGGTTTTGGTGGCTGCTTCCCAGATATCCTCCCAATCCTCAAGGTCCAAGTTGGTGTTTAGGTCTTCATTCCATTTCTGCATATATAGGTGGTTAGGGGGGGGCTGAGATGCTTCGAGCGTTTTATAAATCTCTGATATGAGGCCCTTTTGGTATTCGCCTTTGAGGCAGAGGGTCTCGAATCTAGAACGCGGCGGGAACTTGAGAGTAGGGGATTGGGTTCTTAGGAAATGTCGGATCTGGAGGTATTGGAAAATGGGCAAGTTGGGGGACGCGAATGTGGTTCTTAATTCCGGGAGGGACATGGCCTCGTCTTTTTCCAGCAAATCCGCAACCACTCTGATGTTTAAGCCTTGAAATTGGCTGAATTGGGATCGGGCGCATCCGGGTGGGAAGTCCGGGTTCCCGAATAAGGGGGTCAGTTGAGAGGGGGTTGAAGCTAGGCCATATTTCCCTTTGGTTTTTAACCATGTCGACCTCGTGCATCTCATTGCCCCGAGACCAAGTCTCAGCGATTTCCTGTTTTTGAGAGCTGGGGACCACAGTAGGGTCGGGAGGGGGTTCGGGAAAGCGTGGTGTGTCTCGATCTCCAGCCAGCAATTGGTGGCGGGGGAACTGTTCCATACTACCGCCTGCCTCAGTTGGGCCGAAAGGTAGTATCGGAGTATGTCCGGGGCCCCCAGACCCCCTCTCGACCTCGAGGCTAATAGGACCGATCGTGGGACCCTGGCTCTACGTTGTTGCCATATAAATCTTAAGATATGGGCCTGAATATTCCTCAGTTCTGCTAGTGGGACAGGGACGGGGAGGGTCTGAAAGAAGTAGAGCAAGCGGGGTAGGATGTTCATTTTGGTGGATACTATCCTTCCGAACCAGGAGATCTGGTGGGATAGCCAGGTCTCAAGATCTTTTAAGATCTGGCGGAAGAGGGGGGGGTAGTTAATTTGATACAGCGAGTTATATGAACTTGCTATTTTGATTCCGAGGTATTTGATGTGGGAGGTGTTCCATTTATATTTAAATTTCTGTTGTAGGGCTGACCATACGGGGTTCGGGAGGGAGATGCTAAGCGCCTCTGACTTGTCAGTATTGACTTTATAGTCTGATAGTTGGCCAAATTCGTCAAGGAGTTTTTCTAAGTTAGGGAGGGAGGTGAGGGGGTCTGACAGAGTGAGAATTATGTCGTCGGCGAACAGGGATATTTTGTATTCCCTGTCTCCGATTGGGATACCTTTAATAGTGGGTTCAGTTTGAATTCGGGCGGCCAGGGGCTCTATGGATAGGGCGAATAGTAAAGGGGAGAGGGGGCAGCCTTGTCTGGTGCCGTTTTGTATTTTTATTGGGTTGGAGCGGCCTCCTGGAAGTTTTAGTAGGGCTGTTGGATTAGTATAGAGGGCCCGGACGCCGGCAAGAAATGGTCCGGAGAAGCCGAATTGGCGCATCGTTTGGTCTAGATAGGACCATCTGATGCGGTCAAAGGCCTTCTCCGCGTCGAGACTTAGTATCAGGGCCTGGGATTGTTTGAGGTGCACGTGGTCTATAATATCAATAATTTTGCGGGTGTTGTCAGAGGCCTGTCTTCCTGACACAAATCCCACCTGGTCTATATGAATTAGCCTTGGGAGAATAGGATTCAGCCTGTTTGCTAGGATTTTGCTGAAAAGTTTGAGGTCAGAGTTTAGGAGGGATATTGGGCGGTAGCTGCCGCATTGAAGGGGGTCTCTGCCCTCTTTATGAATAATAGCCAGATTGGCTGCCGACATAGTGTCTGGGATCTGTTGGTCTTGCATAAAGGAGTTGTACATTTCTAGGAGGTGGGGGGACAGGGGGCCTACAAATTTTTTATAGTACCCGTTGGAAAATCCGTCGGGACCGGGTGTTTTAGCTAATTTAAGTGAGGATATCACTTTTTTTAGTTCCTCTAGAGTTATTTTCTTGTTTAAGAACTCGAGTTCTTCCTGAGTGAGGGATGGGAGGTTGCATTTGGTTAGATAGTCGGATGTATTTTTGGCGATATCTTTTGGCATGCTAGTTGGGTGGAGATTGTAAAGATCTGTGTAGAACTCTGCGAATTCATTCGCGATGTCCTTCTCGTTATAGGAGACTAGGCCGCTTTTAGTCCTGATCTTTGTGATCTGGGACTTTGTCCTCAAGCCTCTTAATTTGGAGGCCAGAAGTTTGTCCGCTTTGTTGCCCCTATCGTAGAACCGCTGTTTGGTCCATTTCAGGGCTCTCTCTACCTCGTCAAGTTGTAGCACTTTTAGGTCGGATCTCGCTTTCTCGAGTGTTCTGAACACCTTTTTTGATAAGGATTGTTTGTGTGAGCGCTCTAGCGCTAGGATTTTATCCGTGAGTTCCTTCTGGGCTCTCTGTTTAAGTTTCCTCTTGTAGGAGGCTATTGATATAAGTTCCCCTCTGATGGTGGCTTTGTGGGCCTCCCACAGAGTTGCTGCTGAGGGCACTGAACCTTTGTTTATTTGGAAGAAGGAGATCAGTTTTTGTTTCACTGTTTTGACTACTAGTGGATCGTTGAGAAGCGAGTCGTCGAGTTTCCAATTGTATGTTAAGGACTTGACGAAAGGCAGAGAGAGGGTGAGTACGATAGGGGCATGGTCAGACCACGTTATTGGGCCTATTTCGGAGTGGGAGGATGCCTGGAGTACATTATTGGTGCCCAGAAAATAGTCGATCCTCGAGTAAGACTGATGGGGGGTTGAGTAGAAAGAGTAGTCTCGCTGACCCACGTGCTGGGCTCGCCAAATATCTGTCAGAGAGTACTCCCCGAGGATATCTTGAAATTTTTGGGCTTTTGTCTGTAGTTGGATGGAATATGGGGCAGTAGTTTGGCCTGATCTGTCATGGGCTGGGTTAAGTACCATATTTACGTCTCCGACTAGGAGAAGGGAAGAGAGCGTCGGTTGGTCGAGGGTGCTAAGGAGGTTCTGTAGGAATTGGGTTTGGTTGGCGTTTGGGGCGTAAATATTTAGGATGGCTAAGGGGGAGCCTGAGAGCGTACCTTGGAGGAGTATGTACCGTCCCTCGGGGTCTTTGGTTACCGTCGTCAGGGCAAATGGTATGTTGTTTTTAATCAGGACGGCCACCCCTCTTTTCTTGCTGGGGGAGGAAGCGAAGAACGCTTGGGGGTACACGTGTTTAAATGTGTTTGGCGGGTCTACATTGTTATAATGGGTTTCTTGGATACAAATTATATCCCCTTTAGTTTTTTTAAATTCTTGAAGGGCTAGTTTGCGTTTGCGAACCGAATTAAGGCCTTTGACATTCAGGGAAATAATTTTGATCGACGCCATCAGTGTGGAGGGGGGGTCTCGGGGATAAGCCCCTGTCCCTGAATTGTTCCCATGTCAGGGTTGGTTCGTGTGTCTGGTTGGGTATGTGGGGGGTAGTCTTTAGTGGTCCCACAAGGGGTGCTGGGTGGAGGTCGACGGGGGGAGGGTGGGGTGGTGGGGGAGAGGTGGGGGGGGGGAGGACACAGGAGGACAAGAAAGAGAATGGGCTGTCTTGGAGCCCGAAAAAGGTTCCTCTTGACATTTTGATGTCAAGGGGATGGGGTGTAAAAAAAAACCCCTGGGAGAACTTTCGGGGCGTCACTCACGGACCGTAGCCAGAAAGAAGGGTCCAGCACCCCCACCCCATTGCTTATGGGGGGGGGGGGTCCCTAGTAAGGAAGGGCACCTCTGGCTTATGGAGGCCTTACTCTCCTTTGGTTTGGGCCATAGATAATCTTTTACATCTTTAGTAAACATTGTTTTTTTTTCCTTTATGTTAAGTCCTTGTCTGTGTGTTCTTTGTGAGTTCCGGGGGGGGGTGGGGGGGGGAGGAGGGAGGAAGGGGGGTGGAGGGGGGGGAGGGGAGGGGGGGGGGACGGGGGGTGTTGGGGAGGGGGGAGGGGTGGGGGGGGGGTGGATGGGGGGGGGCAAGGGGGGGGTGAGGGAGGGGGGGAGAGGGGGGGGGGAGGGTTGGGGGGAGGGGTGGGGGAGGGGAGGGGTGGGGGGGGGGTAGGGGTGGGGGGGGTGAGGGAGGTAGGGGTGGGGGGGGGAGGGGGGGAGGGAGGTAGGGGTGGGGGGGGGAGGAGAGGGAGGGGGGGAGGGGGGGGGGTGGGGGGAGGGGGGGGGGGAGGGAGAGGGGGGGGAGGGGGTAGGGGGGAGGGGATAAGGGGGGGAGGGGTGGGGGGTGAGGGAGAGGGGGGGGAGGGGATGGGGGGGGGAGGGGATAGGGGGGGGGGTGGGGAGCATCTGGAAAGGTAGGGGGGGGGGAGGGGATGGGGGGGGGAGGGGATAGGGGGGGGGGGTGGGGAGCATCTGGAAAGGTAGGGGGGGGGAGGGGGGTATCTGGGAATAGGGTGGGGGCGGGATGGGGGGGGGCGTGCGGAGTACACATAGGTGGCATATAGGTTAAACCTTGCTCTCGGGGGGAGTCCCAGTCTATGGCTGAGGCTTCCCTTGTATTTTGCTATTGTCAAATTGCAACAATGGAACACCTTTAAACATTAGTTTATAACAGTGTAGGTTCCCCTGGAGGGGACAAGGGGGGGCTAGCATATAGTATACACATAGTTAGCAGGGGGTTAAAAACCTTGTTCTCGGGGGTAGTTCTCATCATAAGCCTAGGTTTCCCTTGCGATTTGCTGGTATCAACTGTTCATTGGGATGCGTTCAAACATTGGTATATAGCACTACAATTTAGCATAACATAGATCGTTACTTCTCTGGGGGGGGGGGGGAGGGGGGCATACTGGGGTAGGGGAGGGGGGGGAGGGGGAGCACATGGTATACCAGAGTTCAGTAAGGAATTTATACATTGCACTCAGACGGAATCACGTTCTTAGAGCGAGAGATCCCTTATATAGCTCCATTTTAAATTAGAACATCAATAGTTATTTATACATTGGCATATATCTATACATATTGGGTAAACATAGTCCGGATCTCTGATCTTGTGGGGGGGGGGGGGCAGGTCAGGGAGGGGGGGTGGGGGAAGCTGTCCGCGGCAGGGAGGGGGGTGGGGAGATCTTTTGGGGGGCAGTATAACTTGGTGTTTACTTTGACTAGTGGGGGGGAGGGTAGGAAGAGAAAAAATGGGGGGGGGGGAGGAGGGGGGACATCTGGCTTATTCGAGTGTTTGGGACTTGCCTCTGGAGGGGGCTTAGTTATGGTCTGGGGGGGTGTTTGGAGGTGAATAGCTGAGTTTTTTATAGTGTGTCAGCTGTTGTGAGGTGGGTTGAGGTATCCAGTGCCACACCGGCTCAGATCCGGGGTTGGGGGGAGGGGTAGGGGGAGGTGGCGGGGGGGGGAATGTATGGGGTGGAGAGGGGTGGGGATTGAGGGGGGGGCAGGGGGATTCAGGGGGGGGGGGGCATACACTTGCGGGTTCAATTGGGGGGCCCTATGGTTCTGGGGGTGAGCCCCGGTAGGGGTGCTCAGTTGATTCAAGGCCTTGGACATATGTAATTTTCGGATTGACAGCGAGGGGGGAGGGGTGGGGGGGTAGTTCGGGGGGAGCGCGGTAGGCTGGAGAAGTGGGGCTTTCTTTGGGGGATATCGGGGTACAGCATCTTTGCCATAGGGATGGGAGAGGGAAGAGGGGGGGGGGGGAGGATTTTTGTTCATACAACCTGCCACTTGCGGGAAGGGAGGGGGGGGTGGAGGTTGCTCCCGGGGGCGGATCGCGGGGTGCTGAGTCCGTATGTGGGGTCTCTGGGCCTGATGTCCTGGTGTGTGGGCTCCTTAGGTTGGGGATCTTGGGCATCTCTTGTCTATCGGGAGCGCCAACCGGGCATGCTTATGGGGGAGAGCAGCAGCAGGTCCGCGGCTCTGGTGTCTGTGTCTCTGATGGTGCAGCTCCGGAGCACGTGAGTGACACGATAGGGCCACGCCCGGAGAGGAGCAGCTTGGTTGCCGATTCCTCTCGTTGCTGTCCGAGACACCCCGAGCGGGGTCCTGGTTCCCCTCGGTCTCAGGTGGGGGCGGTGAAGGTAAGTGGGCATTTAACGTGTGTGGGGGGGGGGGAGGAGGGGAGGGTTAGGGGGGGGTTAGGGTGGGAGGAATATGGGGAGGTACTGGCAAGGGGAGGGGGGGGGTAGGGTTGGGGGGGGGAATAGGAGGGGGGGGGGTGGGGAATTGGGGGGGGAGGGAAGGGGAAGGTAATTTCGTGGGGTGTAGTCTAGGGGGACTCGGGTCCAGGGGAATATTTTGTTTATTACGGATTCTTATGCTGGGTGTATACTGTGGTCTTTAGGGCCTCTGGAACTGCGTGGGATGACTGCAGGGGCCGCGTGTGGTTTCCTTGGGCCTCACAGCTGGCTGGCTCATCGGGGTTCACCGGAGGCGTTGGCTCGCCAATCTTTCCGATGTGCGGGGGGCTTCTTGGAGGGTCGTCTCCAGCGTCTCTTCAGTGCTGGGGCGGTTGCTCTTCTGCGGTGGGAGAGGGATTCCTAACGCTTTCAGGAAGTTCTTGGCGTCTTCAGGGGTTGTTACTGTGTGGTGGCGGCCATTGCGCAGAACCACTAGTTTGAAGGGGAATCCCCAGCGGTACTTTACCCCCTGGTCCCTGAGGTAGGAGGTGAGTGGGCGCAGTGCGTTTCTTTTATTTATTGTCAATTGGGAGAGATCGTTATAGAGTTGAATTTGCACTCCATCCATAGTCACAGTCCTCACTTCTCTAGCCGCTGACATGATGCGGTCTTTAGCAGAGTATGCGTGCATTCTCAGCACCACATCTCTGTGACGGTTTGGGTCCGCTGATTTCTGGGCCAGGGCTCTGTGGGCGCGATCTGTATGTAGGTCATGTTCTGAGAGATCAGGGACGAGCTGCAGGAAGAGTCTGCGGAGGTATGGTTGGAGTTCTTCATGGGTGATGGATTCAGGAATATTTTTGAGGCGGATGTTCTGCCTCCGCTCTCTGTTCTCCATGTCTTCTAGTTTGTCTTGTATGTGTCGGATCGCCTCTCCGCATCTCAGTACTTCCTCGTGGGTCTCAGCCTGTTCGTTTGAGATTCCCTCCATCTTCACCTCCAGATCTTCCGTCCGCTCCGTCAGCGCTTCCACCTCTGCCCGGATGGTTTGGAGGGCCTTTTCCGTGTCCTCCTGCACTCCCCTCCTCATTTTGGTGATTAGAGCATCAAAAAAGTCTTTATTTAGGACGGGGGGGTCCGAGTCAGTCGGGCTGTGTCGGCCGCTGCGCGCCTCGTGCTCTGGGTCTTCTCCGGCGCCATCTTGCTCCTTGGGGCTGATCTCAACCTGGCGTTGCGCCGGAGGGAAGAACTTGGTGACGGGGCATTGGTTTTTTCTCTGCGGTTTCCCTGCCATCTCTCCGGTGCTTATTCCTGGTGTGGGGTCAATTTTCGGGGGTTTGGGATGTAGAATGAGCTTATTCTAGTGTATAGATTGGTGAGGGTGCCGGGAGCTCTCTCACTAGCAGACCATCGGCTGTGACGTCACCGGAAGTCTCCAGATTTCTCCCTCTTTTGAATGCCACCATTGGTGGTACACAGCAACTTTCAGATAATATATCATCATTTTGCAGAATATGCCAGTGTTTAAGAATGGTAGATTTAATAAAACCACCAGCTTGACTGTATATAGTGGTAAATACAACGCACGTCCTCCTTCTTATTTTTGGTAGCACTTACCTCTTTATCCAGTGCCCGGTCTAACACAGCAGGAGGATATACGCAGGAAGATATCCCCTAGCCAGGAATCTACCATGTAGTTCTCCAATAGCTGGTTCAATATGATCCTTCCTGCTCGTGATTTTGCAGACCTGGACTTTCTGTGAAAAAGGTAATGCATCAATAAGAAAAGGAGGATGATGGCTATCTGCCCTTAAAATTGCATTTCTGTCTGTATCCTTTCTAAAAAGATCAGTATGTAACTCCCCATTAGTCTGTGTAATGAGGACATCTAAAAAAGAGAGTTGCTGTGTACTCCATGTATTAGTGAGGAGGACCGGTGAATGGAGACCATTAAGATACTCAAAAAAAGATAACAGCTGATCCTCCGTACCTGTCCATATGAAAAACATCATCAATATATCTGTAATAGCTTTTAATATGCACTAAAAAGTCTGATTTGTAGATGTACTGCTCTTCGAAATGTGTCATGTATATGTTGGCGTAAGCAGGGGCCATATTACTGCCCATTGCTCTCCCCTTAATCTGCAGGAAGAAATCACTCTCAAATCTAAAATAATTTTTATAGAGAATGAAATGTAAAATGAGCATAATGTATTCAATTGGAACAGTATCACTATAATGGCGAATGAGGGTGGCCTTGATTATCTCAAGACCTTCAACATGGGGGATTATTGTATAAAGGCTAGACACATCTAAACTAACCAGAATATGATTAGTCCCATCACCAGGTGAGTTTTTTTAATTTGTCAAGGAAATCAAACGTGTCTTTGATGTATGAGTTGGCTGTCTGTGCTATAGGTTGTAGAAATGTGTCTACAAATTTTGCAAGGGGTTGATTTAATGAATTAATAGCAGCTATAATAGGCCGCCCCGGGGGATTGTTTAAATTCTTGTGTATTTTGGGCAAGGTATAGAAAATAGGGCATTTAGGATGCAACATAGTTAGAAACTCAGATTCAGGCTCTGTTATCCACTGGTTATTAACCCCCATTTGGATAATTTCCTTAATTTCTCTCGCATAGTTAAAGGTAGGGTCCCTATCCAATTTAATGTAGCAGTTAATGTCACTCAGTTGTCTGATGGTTTCAGCCTTATAATCTGAGTAATTCTGCACTACTAGGGCACCCCCCTTGTCCGCACGCTTAATAATAATCTCATTATTATTAGTCAACATTTATAATGCTTCCTTTTCCTGAACAGACATATTGTATGTAGCCCTATGTTTGTTTTTTTTGTACCTTGCAATGTCCCCCTTAACCAGTCGTATATATGTGCTGACTGATTGATTTTTAAATGGCGGGACAAAAGTGGATTTGAGCTTACACATTTTGGTACCTTGATAAGAAGCCGAATTATCTGTCCCTTGCTGGTCAGTGGCCAAATTAACTGTCCCTTGTTGTTCATAGGAGGATTACCTGTCCCTGGTTGGATATTGGAATGCACCGATTCTGTAGACCTGTTAGAAAAAAATGATTTAAGGTTTAATACACGTTCGAATTTAAATAGGTCAACCTCCAAATCAAAATCATTAAACAATGTAGTAGGTACATATGAGGGCCCCCTAGCTAAAACAGACATTTCACATTGATTAAGAGTGTAATCAGACAGATTAACAACCAAGGTGTCCATACTCATTTCTGCTCCGTTGTACGTAGGGGATAGGGTGATCTTCCCTTTCCCCTGGCCCCCGCGTCTAATTTTCCTTTTCCTTTCTCCTTGTCCTTGGATTGGCCTAAAAAAGGGGCCGGACTTTGGCCTCTCTGACGTTCTGTTGAGGAATGGGCTTCAGAGTCACTGGTGTGGACTTCTTGGACTCCCTGGGGTGCTCTCCCTCTTTGGTTCTTGCGTTGTTTGGGGTCTTGCTTCAGCCACGGGTATACTCTTCCATCTTTATAGTCATTAACAACTTTTTTGAATTTCAACTTCTTAAAGTGAATCAGATCACTTTTAATTTTTTTCCAGCTTGGTCTTAAGACTATCCAATGATTGTACAACGTCCGTACCAGGGCTAGACTGTTCAATGAGGATTTCCACTTTGAGTATATCCTTCCTTGTGTGGCTAAGTTTTTCCCCCACCTCCTCAATAACCAAAATATTCAAGTCCAAAGAGGCCCTATTAAAGCTGCAGTTCAGTCTTTTTTTAATTTTTTTAACTTCAATAGTTTCATGTGTGCAATCTCTAATTACCTAAAGAACTGTATAGCTGCAGGTCAATTCGTTCTCCATGTATTGATAGGCGAAATTTGGTGACATAATTAGTGAAGGGATCTGTTTTTCTTCTGCTTCTGTCTCTCAGTGGAAGCTCATGAATATTCATGAGCACTCCTGCATTGACATGTGCTAGAGGGAGGGCAGGGCTGACAAAGGGGTGTGCCAGGGCTTGTGACAGGACATGAAGGGGCAGTGCCTTAGCAAATGGCTGTTAAAATAGAATACAAGAAAATTGGTCTTTCAAAGTTGTTTTTTTAAAAACAGAAAATGCTAAAAGTATTTTTTCTTACTACAGAACTGATTTATTAAAAAAAACACACATGCAGGATATTGTCTGAACTGCAGCTTTAAAGCATTGTCCTGCATACAGATCAGAGGCGAAGAATGGATATGGATACCCGATGTGAAGCTGGAAATAAGACAGAGAACTGCTGAGAGGTTAAGGGAGTTACTCACCCAAACTCAGCGACGCTTCTGTGTCTCTGTGATAACTCCCCCAGGACATGCCTGGAAACCAGAGGTAACTCAATGTATTTTTGATAAATAGAAACTTGACCTCGGAGACTGTGAGACCCCCTCTCCTTCCCCCCCTTCCCTTGGCTTCCCAAACTCCACCATAACCAATACACAAATAACCACAAACACGAGGTCTGGCGGCCGCTGCTTTTTAGTAAAACTTCAATTAACCTAATTAGTGCCAACCCCCTGCCAGAGTGCTCGCTCATTGGGTAAAGGCCAAAGGTACCCGATCCAATGGCCCGTAACTCCCCCTCCTTTTTTTTCTTTTAAACACGTACAACCAACATATTTACCAGTATTCACAATAAAGGGCAGGGTGGGCGGGACTCCCATGGCAGGGCGTAGACTGACCCCGCGCCTCTGTCTAATTCTAACCTCCCTGGCCCTTCCCCCGGCTGTGTCACGTCACTGCCAGAGGGGGGGGGGAAGGCAGGGGGGACGTAGTCCACACTCACAGGTAAGGGAGAGCCTAGTCCCTCTGGTCATAGCGCCCGGTCACCGAGGGCTCAAGACTACTTTTCTGGGTTATTTTGAAACGAGCTACACTGGGGAATATTTAGGGGTCTCCCCAAACAAAGAGAGAACATTTAGGGGTCTCTCCAGAGACAGAGAACCCCACACACTTAGATCTGAGGTTTGTGCCCCTATTAGGCCTGGGCCTATTAGTAAGTTCAAGCTCGCTGAGGTGGGCTGAGCCGCGCTGAGCAGATGCACAAACCCCCTGCATCTGTCATCAGCGCGGCTATAGTTTCCCCCTCCGCATGCGTGCTCATGCGTGCAGAGGCTCAGAAACTTTGCCGAGACAGGCAAGTTTAAAATTTGCCGCTCGGGGAAGCGAAGAAGCGGTCACGTGACCGCTCCCATCCAATGGGAGCGGGGACTAGCCCCGCTTCCCGCTCCGCCTCCTGACACGCCTCCGCTCTGCCTCTGCTCGGCCTCCACCCCGCCCCCAGAGCGCGCTCACTGCCTCGCCTGCAAGGACAGAAAAAAACACCATTTTCTGCAGGCGAGGCAGAGCAGGAGCGCGGCTCAGCGTGGCTGAACCCTCTATGTCCCAGGCCTTACATGGGGGGGGGGAGAGAAATACATAGAAACAAAAATAAGGAGGGACAGAGATAAATAAAAGAGATAAGATTAAAGGGGGAGAGAGAGACTGACAGGAGAGGGAAAGGAAAGGCAGAGAGTAGGGAGACTTCTCACCCAAGGTGATGAAACAGCTGTGACACATGGACACCTTCTCTGGGAAACCTTCCACTACCTATGTGACATTACACCTCCACCGTAGGGGGTCCTGCGTCTGGGGAGTGTGTGTGTAAAGGATCCTGGGGAGGGACGTATAATGGAGTTCTGGGGAGGGGTGTATAACAGGGTACTGGGCCTGGTGAGGTGGGTATAACGGGTACTGGGCCTGGGGAGGGGTGTATAACAGGGTACTGGGCCTGGGGAGGGGTGTATAACAGGGTACTGGGCCTTGGGAGGGGTGTATAACAGGGTACTGGGCCTGGGGAGGGGTGTATAACAGTGTACTGGGCCTGGGGAGGGGTATATAAAAGGGTACTGGGCCTGGGGAGGGGTGTATAACAGGGTACTGGGCCTGGAGAGGGGTGTATAACAGGGTACTGGGCTTTGGAAGGGGTGTATAACAGGGTATTGGGCCTGGGGAGGGGTGAATAACTGGGTACTGGGCCTGGGGAGGTGGGTATAACGGGTATTTGCCCTGTGGAGGGCGGTATATCGTGGTATTGGGGAGGGGGTATAGGTGGCACAGGAGCTCTTGCGATACAGAGTATCACTGTCCCTGGTTACAAACACTTCATGTCTCCTGCAGGTCAGGACACGCACGAAGGTGGAGCCCTTCGTGCCACCAGACGACGAGGCGGGCTACGAGGCGGACGATGAGGCATACGACAAAGCGGGCGTCAAGTGGTGCGAAGAGGAGGGCTACAAGGCGGCCGATGAGGCAGACGACGAAGCGGATGTCAAGTCTGGCGACGAGGTGGGCCATGGCGAAGGAGAATACGAGAGGTGTGGACGGATCTGCTGCTTCACCTTTTTTAGGCGGAGAAGACCCCGGGAGCAGGTAGCAGAGGAGCCAGGGCGTAGATACAGGGGTTTTCTAGGGGCCCTGAGAAGTTGGTTTGACCGCAGGAGAGGCAGATAAGATCAGGAAGGCTGCGGGAGGGGCAGGTAATAGAGGGAGATAGGGATATTGGGCGTGAGAGAGAACAAGGAGCAGGGCCGGAGCACGGGTTTCATGCGCCCGAGGCGAAACTTAAACGGGGTGAATGGGATAGATATGCAGGGGGATGGGGGAGCAGGTGAGTTATACACAGGGGCACAAGGGCCCCATCACCCGCATCTCTATATACCGAGTGTTGCCCTGTGTATAACAACGCTGATCTGTGCTGCTCCATCTGATCTCACTGCGCAGTGATCCAGGGACCATCCGATCGCCATTTAATGGGGTCAGGAAGGAATTTTTTCCCCCCATTGCACAGCAGGGCTGACTGGCTGACCGGCTGACCTGCTCTATCGGTTGACCTGCTCTACTGGCTGACCGGCTGACCTGCTCTACTGGCTGACCAGCTGATCTGCTCGACCGGCTGACCTGCTCTACTGGCTGACCGGCTGACCTGCTCTACTGGCTGACTGGCTTCCCTTCTTTCAGCTAAATGACCTGAATTGTGGCCCCTGTATCTCCCAATTAAAGCTGCAGTTCAGACAATATCCTGCATGTGTTTTTTTTTTTATTAAATCAGTTCTGTAGTAAGAAAAAATACTTTTAGCATTTTCTGTTTTTAAAAAAACAACTTTGAAAGACCAATTTTCTTGTATTCTATTTTAACAGCCATTTGCTAAGGCACTGCCCCTTCATGTCCTGTCACAAGCCCTGGCACACCCCTTTGTCAGCCCGGCCCTCCTTCTAGCACATGTCAGTGCAGGAGTGCTCATGAATATTCAAATAAATAAAATCTCTTTTGTAAATACAAAGTCTTCAGATTGTAACTACGGCACTTCCTAAAACGCAGAAGAAAAACAGATCCCTTCACTAATAATGTCACCAAATTTCGCCTATCAATACATGGAGAACGAATTGACCTTCAGCTATACAGTTCTTTAGGTAATTAGAGATTGCCCACATGAAACTATTGAAGTAAAAAAAAAAAAAAATAAAAAAAAAAAGACTGAACTGCAGCTTTAAACGTATTCTTGTTTGACTCGTTCTATACAGACATTTTCTATATATTCATTGTGGGATTTGATAACATCTGTAAGATCTCTCAGAATATCACATTCTGTACGTTTGTGTTGAAGATTTTTCCATTCTCAATTTACTTAATATTAGTTTTTGGCATCAATTATTTATATCGAGTCCAAAATACCTTTATACAGAATGCTGTTCCCTTTAGCCCACAAATGCTGCTTCATTAAAGCCCATGGGTGGCACTTTATGCATTCTCAAACTTTTAGGCAACATCCCTAATTTCCAAAAGTGGGATTAAATCTGTACATATTTAAATGGTTAATTTTCTTACTCAGACTACTAAATCCCTCCCCAAATATATCCGTTTCACATAAAAGTGTGTGCGCTTCTCCTTCCGCCTAACTGGCACGTCGTCCTTACGGGCGCCCCTCCGTGTAACTCCACGCTGCCCTCCAGTGGCAAAAGAAATAAGATACATTTACTATACTCGTCTGGCAGCTGCTCCCGTATAAGGTGGGTAACTCTGTATTAGGGGTCTTGGTAGACTATATTTTATACTTATGTCGGATAGATGAGGAATTAATATTCCTAACGGGTTATTGTGAGAGGCCTTAGATCTTATCCTATATGCACGCAGCCCTCGCCTCTCTGACCTTGAACACATACTTCAATCTGATTTTTTGAGACTTGAAACTGGATTTCCTAAAACAAACTGATTTTAAACACTGACAAGACTGTAACAATGGTATTTGGGACCAGAGCTTAATTGCTAAAGCTGCCAATCACAGAGCTTCAGATAAAAACCAGCTCTAAAACCATCCTAGCCCCTGTTACTGGTTTTATATATCTGGGCATATAGTTCAACTCCCATTTAACAATTGGGTTGCACATTGATACCCTGACATCCAAATCCTATGCCAAACTAGGTGTACTTTATAGCAGGGGTGGGGAACCTTTTTTCTGCCAAGGGCCATTTGGATATTTATAACATCATTCGCGGGCCATACAAAATGATCAACTTAAAAATTAGCCTGCTATATTTGGTCAAACATTCAATTAACTGGAACTGCTTCTCTTTGGTGAGGCGTGTGATGTTAGCTGGTATTGATGATGTTGCTACTCGCAATTGGTTTTCCAGGTTTGGGTGACTGACTAACTGACTGACACTTGTGTGACTGACTGACTGACACTTGTGTGACTGACTGACTGACACTTGTGTGACTGACTGCCACTTGGGTGACTGACTGACTGACTGACACTTATGTGACTGACTGACTGACACTTGTGTGACTGACTGACTGCCACTTGGGTGACTGACTGACTGACTGACTGACACTTGGGTGACTGACTGCCACTTATGTGACTGACTGACTGCCACTTGGGTGACTGACTGACTGCCACTTGGGTGACTGAATGACTGCCACTTGGGTGACTGACTGACTGACACTTGGGTGGTGGGTGACTACTGTATGACTGATTGTGGGTTGGTGTCTGTATTCTCTCACACATTCACACACACAAATCGGAGCAGGGGGGGTGGGAAATCACACACTCTCAGACCCTCTCACTCATACACACTCTCTCACTCACTTTCAGACACTCTCTAAACAAGAATGACAATCAGCTGCAAGAAGTGGCCATTTGAGATGCATGAGGGACCGTCTGACAGCTTAGATCACACTGAGTTATTTTATGGGGCACAGATCATTGGGGGGGGGGGGGGGTATCTGCAAAAGTTAATCATACAACATGTATTGAAGTCAATGAGACCAATGATGCTGGGATTAGGCGTCAGGCCTGGTGGTGTCCCAGGGCCCTCCTGCCCTTCCCCTGTCAGGGCCCTGCATAGCTCCCTCTCCTCTTACACTGCGGCACTGCGGGGCAGGTGCTCTCCTCCGCAGCTGCTGCCCGGTGTGGGGAGGAGGAGAGACGGTGGTGAGGTGTTTCTCCCTCCGCAGACTCGTTCTTCTATCCCCCAAGCCTCTTATACCCCCTCCCCCCCATCCCCCAAGCCTCTTATACCCTGTCCCCCCCGGAGCGCTGCTTACCTGAGCCGCCCTGGTGATACTCAGGTCCTTCATCACCTCAGGCGGCTGCTGCCACACACAGATAGTGACACACACAGTGACAGTGACACACACAGTGACAGTGACACACACACAGTGACACACAGTGACACACACACAATAAGCCCACCTCTGCAAACACACTCAAAAATAAGGCCTTTCCCCCCTTGGGGTGGGTAAGGTGCCTGGGAGGGGCTATAAGGGGGCATGTGGGTTACCTGGGGCCCGTGGATGGGCTGCTGGAGCTGCATAGGTAGCCAGTGCAGATGAGACTAGCAGGGGCGGAGCCTAAAGGGAGGGACAGAGGGGCGGAGCCTAAAGGGAGGGACAGAGGGGCGGAGCCTAAAGGGAGGGACAGAGGGGCGGAGCCTAAAGGGAGGGACAGAGGGGCGGAGCCTAAGGAGCCCGGCATTACTGGAGGAGAGAAGGGAGGGGGGCAGTGCTGAGGGAAGGGGAGGCCCGGCATTACTGGAGGAGAGAAGGGAGGGGGGCAGTGCTGAGGGAAGGGGAGGGCCGGCATTACTGCAGGAGAGAAGGGAGGGGGGCAGTGCTGAGGGAAGGGGAGGGCCAGCATTACTGGAGGAGAGAAGGGAGGGGGGCAGTGCTGAGGGAAGGGGAGGGCCGGCATTACTGCAGGAGAGAAGGGAGGGGGGCAGTGCTGAGGGAAGGGGATGCCCGGCATTACTGGAGGAGAGAAGGGAGGGGGGCAGTGCTGAGGGAAGGGGAGGGCCGGCATTACTGCAGGAGAGAAGGGAGGGGGGCAGTGCTGAGGGAAGGGGAGGGCCGGCATTACTGGAGGAGAGAAGGGAGGGGGGCAGTGCTTAGGGAAGGGGAGGGCCGGCATTACTGGAGGAGAGAAGGGAGGGGGGCAGTGCTGAGGGAAGGGGAGGGCCGGCATTACTGGAGGAGAGAAGGGAGGGGGGCAGTGCTGAGGGAAGGGGAGGGCCGGCATTACTGGAGGAGAGAAGGGAGGGGGGCAGTGCTGAGGGAAGAGGAGGGCCGGCATTACTGGAGGAGAGAAGGGAGGGGGGCAGTGCTGAGGGAAGGGGAGGGCCGGCATTACTGGAGGAGAGAAGGGAGGGGGGCGGTGCTGAGGGAAGGGGAGGGCCGGCATTACTGGAGGAGAGAAGGGAGGGGGGCAGTGCTGAGGGAAGGGGAGGGCCGGCATTACTGGAGGAGAGAAGGGAGGGGGGCGGTGCTGAGGGAAGGGGAGGGCCGGCATTACTGGAGGAGAGAAGGGAGGGGGGCGGTGCTGAGGGAAGGGGAGGGCCGGCATTACTGGAGGAGAGAAGGGAGGGGGGCAGTGCTGAGGGAAGGGGAGGGCCGGCATTACTGGAGGAGAGAAGGGAGGGGGGCAGTGCTGAGGGAAGGGAAGGCCGGCATTACTGGAGGAGAGAAGGGAGGGGGGCAGTGCTGAGGGAAGGGGAGGGCCGGCATTACTGGAGGAGAGAAGGGAGGGGGGCAGTGCTGAGGGAAGGGAAGGCCGGCATTACTGGAGGAGAGAAGGGAGGGGGGCAGTGCTGAGGGAAGGGGAGGCCCGGCATTACTGGAGGAGAGAAGGGAGGGGGGCAGTACTGAGGGAAGGGGAGGGCCGGCATTACTGGAGGAGAGAAGGGAGGGGGGCAGTGCTGAGGGAAGGGGAGGGCCGGCATTACTGGAGGAGAGAAGGGAGGGGGACAGTGCTGAGGGAAGGGGAGGGCCAGCATTACTGGAGGAGGGAAGGGGAGGGCCGGCATTACTGGAGGAGAGAAGGGAGGGGGGCGGTGCTGAGGGAAGGGGAGGGCCGGCATTACTGGAGGAGAGAAGGGAGGGGGGCAGTGCTGAGGGAAGGGGAGGGCCGGCATTACTGGAGGAGAGAAGGGAGGGGGGCAGTGCTGAGGGAAGGGAAGGCCGGCATTACTGGAGGAGAGAAGGGAGGGGGGCAGTGCTGAGGGAAGGGGAGGGCCGGCATTACTGGAGGAGAGAAGGGAGGGGGGCAGTGCTGAGGGAAGGGAAGGCCGGCATTACTGGAGGAGAGAAGGGAGGGGGGCAGTGCTGAGGGAAGGGGAGGCCCGGCATTACTGGAGGAGAGAAGGGAGGGGGGCAGTGCTGAGGGAAGGGGAGGGCCGGCATTACTGGAGGAGAGAAGGGAGGGGGGCAGTGCTGAGGGAAGGGGAGGGCCGGCATTACTGGAGGAGAGAAGGGAGGGGGACAGTGCTGAGGGAAGGGGAGGGCCGGCATTACTGGAGGAGAGAAGGGAGGGGGACAGTGCTGAGGGAAGGGGAGGGCCGGCATTACTGGAGGAGAGAAGGGAGGGGGCAGTGCTGAGGGAAGGGGAGGCCCGGCATTACTGGAGGAGAGAAGGGAGGGGGGCAGTGCTGAGGGAAGGGGAGGGCCGGCATTACTGGAGGAGAGAAGGGGAGGGCCGGCATTACTGGAGGAGAGAAGGGAGGGGGGCAGTGCTGAGGGAAGGGGAGGGCCGGCATTACTGGAGGAGAGAAGGGAGGGGGGCAGTGCTGAGGGAAGGGGAGGGCCGGCATTACTGGAGGAGAGAAGGGAGGGGGGCAGTGCTGAGGGAAGGGGAGGGCCGGCATTACTGGAGGAGAGAAGGGAGGGGGGCAGTGCTGAGGGAAGGGGAGGGCCGGCATTACTGGAGGAGAGAAGGGAGGGGGGCAGTGCTGAGGGAAGGGGAGGGCCGGCATTACTGGAGGAGAGAAGGGAGGGGGCAGTGCTGAGGGAAGGGGAGGGCCGGCATTACTGGAGGAGAGAAGGGAGGGGGGCAGTGCTGAGGGAAGGGGAGGCCCGGCATTACTGGAGGAGAGAAGGGACCTTCAGCGCCTCCACCTGCGACGGCTCCCACCCGAGGGGGAGTGATCCTCGCAGGACAATATATATATATATATATATATATATATATATATATATATATATATATATATATATATATATATCACACAACAGCATATATATTACAACCAATAACTTTACTTGTGAGCATAGAACGAACTTGCATATAATAACAGGTGTCCCTCTCTAGAGGCGACACTACTACGGCGTCTCGCAGGAGGCAACCTCCTCCCACCGGGTGATCCCACCCCGTGATATCCAGTGACCATATCCTGCAGTTGACCATCCAGGCCCTCCAAGAAGATCTTCGAACTCAGAGGGACCTTAACCACCTTCTACATCAACGTGTCGTCCAAAGCCATCAATTCCAGATTGTCCACTTGTAGTGTATAATGGCATTGTCTAAAGAGCTCTGCATGATTTTTTTATTGGATAATGTGTATCTCAGAAGTTAACTTTTGGGTGGCAGGACAACAAATGTCCATGATATAAATGTCCAGCGTGAGACACTTGGAGAATTTGCAACCTTATATCCCATGCTTCGCTTGCATGCACGTAAATTCTTTGAATACAGTATATGTGAATGTCTATAACAACATTTGATTATATTGTTAAAAAAATAGAGGGAAAAATTACTCCTGTTCAGACTAATTTATCGATGGCAAGCATATTCGAATAAAACTCCCAGCAAAGTCAGGATCAATGTTCTACAATTACTGTACAAACATTTTCATTCGATAGTTTTGCAAGCTGTTGCTGATGCCAAATGTCGTTTTATTGCGATTGACGTCGGAGTATATGGGAAGCAAAGCGATGGTGGTGTGTTCAGAGCATCCTCACTGTTCAAGTTAATCGAACAAAAAAAACTTGTGTTTCCAGCTGACAAAACATTGCCATCAAGTAACCGGGACAAGATGCCTCATGTACTCGTAGCAGATGAGGCCTACCCGTTGCTGAAGTACCTCATGAAGCCGTATCCTAGAAAATCGTTATCAAAAGAGGCCGAAATTTACAACTACAGACTATCTAGGGCTCAACGTTGTGTTGAATGTGCATTCGGTATCATGTCAGGAAAATGGAGAATACTCTTAAAATCTATAGAAACATCTGTGCCAAATGCCAAACATATTGGGAAATGTGTCACTGTACTTCACAATGTGGTCATAGATTTAGAAGTGTCTGTTGATTCTTCTGTTATCGATTCTGAAGATGTAATTACTTTTTCCATTTTTTTTTCTACTGAGTGCGAATAGCTGTGCGAAACACCTACTGACATTACAGTGTTCATAGCCGCACGGCTATTCGCACTCAGTAGAAAATAAAATGGAAAAAATAAACATCCCTGCCAGGAATCAAACCCTGGTCCACTATGCTAACGGCCTGCAGCATAACCACTGAGCTATAAGACTTTCTGATTGTTTTCTAGTGAATAAAGGCATAGAAACCTACTGACATTACAGTGTTCATAGCCGCACGGCTATTCGCACTCAGTAGAAAGAAAAATGGAAAAAAATAAACATCCCTGCCAGGAATCGAACCCTGGTCCACAACGCTAATGGCCTGCAGCATAACCACTGAGCTATAAGACTTTCTGATTGTTTTCTAGTGAATAAAGGCATAGAAACCTGTTCATAAAAGCTCGGCTATTCGCACTCAGTTAAGTTCTACTGAGTGCGAATAGCCGTGTGGCTATTTGCACTCAACTGTGAATAGCCGTGCGGCTATTTGCACTCAACTCTGAATATCCACTGACCATTCTCATTCCACCCTTCCCCGTCTCTCTCCCCCCCCCCTGTACCTGTGTGTGTGTGTCTCTCTCTGTCTCTCCCCATACTGTGCCTGTGTGTGTGTGTGTCTCTCTCCCCCCCTCCCCCCTGTACCTGTGTGTGTGTCTCTCTCTGTGTCTCTCCCCATGCTGTGCCTGTGTGTGTCTCTCTCTCTGCCTCTCCTCATGCTGTGCCTGTGTGTGTCTCTCTCTGTGTCTCTCCCCATACTGTGCCTGTGTTTGTCTCTCTCTGTGTCTCTCCCCATGCTGTGCCTGTGTGTGTCTCTCTCTGTGTATCTCCCCATGCTGTGCCTGTGTGTGTCTCTCTCTGTGTCTCTCCCCATGCTGTACCTGTGTGTGTGTGTCTCTCTCTGCCTTTCCTCATACTGTGCCTGTGTGTGTGTGTGTCTCTCTCTGTGTCTCTCCCCATGCTGTGCCTGTGTGTGTGTGTCTCTCCCCATGCTGTGCCTGTGTGTGTGTCTCTCTCTGTGTCTCTCCCCATGCTGTACCTGTGTGTGTGTCTCTCTCTGCCTTTCCTCATACTGTGCCTGTGTGTGTCTCTCTCTGTGTCTCTCCCCATGCTGTGCCTGTGTGTGTCTCTCTCTGTGTCTCTCCCCATGCTGTGCCTGTGTGTGTGTCTCTCTCTGTGTCTCTCCCCATGCTGTGCCTGTGTGTGTGTCTCTCCCCATGCTGTGCCTGTGTGTGTGTCTCTCCCCATGCTGTGCCTGTGTGTGTGTCTCTCCCCATGCTGTGCCTGTGTGTGTGTGTCTCTCCCCATGCTGTACCTGTGTGTGTGTGTCTCTCCCCATGCTGTACCTGTGTGTGTGTGTCTCTCTCTGTGTCTCTCCCCATGCTGTACCTGTGTGTGTGTGTGTGTGTGTGTGTGTGTCTCTCTCTGCCTTTCCTCATACTGTGCCTGTGTGTGTGTGTGTCTCTCCCCATGCTGTGCCTGTGTGTGTGTGTCTCTCCCCATGCTGTGCCTGTGTGTGTGTCTCTCCCCATGCTGTGCCTGTGTGTGTGTGTCTCTCCCCATGCTGTACCTGTGTGTGTGTGTCTCTCCCCATGCTGTACCTGTGTGTGTGTGTGTGTGTGTGTCTCTCTCTGTGTCTCTCCCCATGCTGTACCTGTGTGTGTGTGTGTGTGTGTCTCTCTCTGCCTTTCCTCATACTGTGCCTGTGTGTGTGTGTGTCTCTCCCCATGCTGTACCTGTGTGTGTGTGTCTCTCTCTGCCTTTCCTCATACTGTGCCTGTGTGTGTGTGTGTGTGTGTGTGTGTGTCTCTCTCTGCCTTTCCTCATACTGTGCCTGTGTGTGTGTCTCTCTCTGCCTTTCCTCATACTGTGCCTGTGTGTGTGTGTCTCTCTCTGTGTCTCTCCCCATGCTGTGCCTGTGTGTGTGTCTCTCTCTGTGTATCTCCCCATGCTGTGCCTGTGTGTGTCTCTCTCTGTGTCTCTCCCCATGCTGTGCCTGTGTGTGTGTCTCTCCCCATGCTGTGCCTGTGTGTGTGTCTCTCCCCATGCTGTGCCTGTGTGTGTCTCTCCCCATGCTGTGCCTGTGTGTGTGTGTCTCTCCCCATGCTGTGCCTGTGTGTGTGTGTCTCTCCCCATGCTGTGCCTGTGTGTGTGTGTCTCTCCCCATGCTGTACCTGTGTGTGTGTCTCTCTCTCTGTGTCTCTCCCCATGCTGTACCTGTGTGTGTGTCTCTCTCTCTGTGTCTCTCCCCATGCTGTACCTGTGTGTGTGTCTCTCTCTCTGTGTCTCTCCCCATGCTGTACCTGTGTGTGTGTCTCTCTCTGCCTTTCCTCATACTGTACCTGTGTGTGTGTGTCTCTCCCCATGCTGTACCTGTGTGTGTGTGTGTCTCTCTCTCTGTGTCTCTCCCCATGCTGTACCTGTGTGTGTGTGTGTCTCTCTCTGCCTTTCCTCATACTGTGCCTGTGTGTGTGTGTGTCTCTCTCTGCCTTTCCTCATACTGTGCCTGTGTGTGTGTGTGTGTGTGTCTCTCTCTGCCTTTCCTCATACTGTGCCTGTGTGTGTGTGTGTGTGTGTCTCTCTCTGCCTTTCCTCATACTGTGCCTGTGTGTGTGTGTGTCTCTCTCTGCCTTTCCTCATACTGTGCCTGTGCCTCTCTCTCCCCCCCCATTGTGTGAGTGTGTTTGTGTCCCCCATTCTGGACCATACCTGCATGGGTGGGGGAAGCCATATTGAGCCCTGGCAGCAGACACCCCGGAAGTTCTCACTGACACTTCCGGGTCTCACTGCTAGGCTCCGCAGTTTAGTCCCGGCCCTGCTCTCCTCCATGCATTGTCTGCTCTCTGCTGCCCCCCCTGATCTGATGGTCAAAAGCGGAACAACCACAAAAAACGGAACATTTTACAGCATGCAGGGCAGCCGGGCAGAGACTAAAACACCGGGACAGAGGTTAAAAAAACGGGACAGAGGTTAAAAAAACGGGACAGAGGTTAAAAAAACGGGACAGAGGTTAAAAAAACGGGACAGAGGTTAAAAAAACGGGACTGTCCCGGCTAAACCGGGACACCATGTCACCCTAATTATGGGCGTCCCTGCAGCACAGCAACCTACTGTGACTCAGGGGTTTCTCCTAAGGGCCTGCGGGGTAAAGCTAGCCTATGCAGGCGGGTCACAGACCCCTGCACGCATACACCCTCCTCCTTTACCTTCCAGAACCCCTCTCTAGCGTGACCTCTCCCCCACGCTTCCCTTTCCTGTCCCTGTCATCCTAGCCTTCTGATTGGTTCTTCACATCAGGTGACTGCCCAGGATCTCATGGGAATTGTAGTTTCTCCACGGAGCCTCTCTGCCTAATCTGCACAGACACACAGCTCAGCTATTGCATCACACTGTCTGTCTCACTCTGCTAGGGCACACTGCAACACTGTTGCAAACACTCCACAAGCTTCTCACTGAACAGAGGCAGCACAACAGGACACACACTGAACACACATATGAGGTTCCTACCACATCCTTACATTTTATATATCTTTAGATATATACTAGCTGATATACCCAGCGTTGCCCAGGATTGCAGGGACGGGGGCGTGAAAGGCAGGGAGGGGGGGGGGGACGGGGGCGTGAAAGGCAGGGAGGGGGGGGGGGACGGGGGCGTGAAAGGCAGGGAGGGGGGGGGGACGGGGGCGTGAAAGGCAGGGAGGGGGGGGGGACGGGGGCGTGAAAGGGAGGGGGGGGGACGGGGGCGTGAAAGGCAGGGAGGGGACGGGGGCGTGAAAGGCAGAGAGGGGACAGGGGCGTGAAAGGCAGGGAGGGGGGTAGGGGCATGAAAGGCAGGGAGGGGGGTAGGGGCATGAAAGGCAGGGAGGGGGGTGGGGGCGTGAAAGGCAGGGAGGGGGGTGGAAAGGCAGGGAGTGGGCTTGAAAGGCAGGGAGGGGGTGGGGGCGTGAAAGGCAGGGAGGGGGGCGTGAAAGGCAGGGAGGGGGGCGAGAAAGGCAGGGTGGTGGCGTGAAAGGCAGGGAGGGGACGTGAAAGGCAGGGAGGGGACGGGGGGCGTGAAAGGCAGGGAGGGGGCGTGAAAGGCAGGGAGGGGGCGTGAAAAGCAGGGGGGGCGTAAAAGGCAAGAAGGGGCTGTGAAAGGCAGGGGGGCGTGAAAGGCAGGGAGGGGGCGTGAAAGGCAGGGAGGGGACGGGGGGCGTGAAAGGCAGGGAGGGGGGTGGGGGCGTGAAAGGCAGGGAGGGGGGTGGAAAGGCAGGGAGGGGGCGTGAAAGGCAGGGAGGGGGTGGGGGCGTGAAAGGCAGGGAGGGGGGCGTGAAAGGCAGGGAGGGGGGCGTGAAAGGCAGGGAGGGGGGCGTGAAAGGCAGGGAGGGGGGCGAGAAAGGCAGGGTGGTGGCGTGAAAGGCAGGGTGGTGGCGTGAAAGGCAGGGAGGGGACGTGAAAGGCAGGGAGGGGACGGGGGGCGTGAAAGGCAGGGAGGGGGCGTGAAAGGCAGGGAGGGGGCGTGAAAGGCAGGGAGGGGGCGTGAAAAGCAGGGGGGGCGTAAAAGGCAAGAAGGGGCTGTGAAAGGCAGGGGGGCGTGAAAGGCAGGTGCGGCGTGAAAGGCAGGGGGGGGCATGAAAGGCCGGGGAGGTGTGAAAGGCAGGGGGGTGAAAGGCAGGGAGGGGGGTGGGGGCGTGAAAGGCAGGGAGGGGGGTGTGAAAGGCAGGGAGGGGGGCCGTGAAAGGCAGGGAGGGGGCATGAAAGGCAGGGAGGGGGGGCGTGAAAGGCAGGGAGGGGGGGCGTGAAAGGCAGGGAGGGGGGGGCGTGAAAGGCATGGAGGGGGGGGCGTTAAAGGCAGGGAGGGGGGGCGTTAAAGGCAGGGAGGGGGGGCGTGAAAGGCAGGGAGGGGGTTGGGGGCGTGAAAGGCAGGGGGGGGGAGAAAGGCAGGAAAGGGGGTGGGGGCGTGGAAGGCAGGGAGGGGGTTGGGGGCGTGAAAGGCAGGGAGGGGGGCGTGAAATGCAGGGATTGGGGCGTGAAAGGCAGGGATTGGGGTGGAAAGGCAGGGAGCGGGTGGGGGCGTGGAAGGCAGGGAGGGGAGTGGGGGCGTGAAAGGCAGGGAGGGGACGGGGGCGTGAAAGGCAGGGAGGGGACGGGGGCGTGAAAGGCAGGGAGGGGACGGGGGCGTGAAAGGCAGGGAGGGGACGGGGGCGTGAAAGTCAGGGAGGGGACGGGGGCGTGAACAGCAGGGAGGGGACGGGGGCGTGAAAGTCAGGGAGGGGACGGGGGCATGAACGGCAGGGAGGGGACGGGGGCGTGAAAGGCAGGGAGGGGACGGGGGGCGTGAAAGGCAGGGAGGGGGGTGGGAAGGCAGGGAGGGGGCGTGAAAGGTAGGGAGGGGGTGGGGGCGTGAAAGGCAGGGAGGGGGGCGTGAAAGGCAGGGAGGGGGGCGAGAAAGGCAGGGTGGTGGCGTGAAAGGCAGGGTGGTGGCGTGAAAGGCAGGGAGGGGACGGGGGGCGTGAAAGGCAGGGAGGGGGCGTGAAAGGCAGGGAGGGGGCGTGAAAAGCAGGGGGGGCGTAAAAGGCAAGAAGGGGCTGTGAAAGGCAGGGGGGTGTGAAAGGCAGGGGGGGCGTGAAAGGCAGGGGGGGGGGCATGAAAGGCCGGAGAGGTGTGAAAGGCAGGGGGTGGGCCGTGAAAGGCAGGGGTGCGTGAAAGGCAGGGGGGTGAAAGGCAGGGAGGGGGGTGGGGGCGTGAAAGGCAGGGAGGGGGGGCGTGAAAGGCAGGGAGGGGGTGTGAAAGGCAGGGAGGGGGGCGTGAAAGGCAGGGAGGGGGGGCGTGAAAGGCAGGGAGGGGGGGCGTGAAAGGCATGGAGGGGGGGGCGTTAAAGGCAGGGAGGGGGGGCGTGAAAGGCAGGGAGGGGGCTGGGGGCGTGAAAGGCAGGGAGGGGGGCGTGGAAGGCAGGGAGGGGGTTGGGGGCGTGAAAGGCAGGGAGGGGGGTGGAAAGGCAGGGATGGGGGTGGGGGCGTGAAAGGCAGGGAGGGGGGCGTGAAAGGCAGGGATTGGGGCGTGAAAGGCAGGGAGGGGGGTGGAAAGGCAGGGAGCGGGTGGGGGCGTGGAAGGCAGGGAGGGGAGTGGGGGCGTGGAAGGCAGGGAGGGGACGGGGGCGTGAAAGGCAGGGAGGGGACGGGGGCGTGAAAGGCAGGGAGGGGACGGGGGCGTGAAAGTCAGGGAGGGGACGGGGGCATGAACGGCAGGGAGGGGACAGGGGGCGTGAAAGGCAGGGAGGGGACGGGGGGCGTGAAAGGCAGGGGGGGCTCAAAGGCAGGGGGGGGCGTCAAAGGCAGGGGGGGCCGTCAAAGGCAGGGGGGGCCGTCAAAGGCAGGGGGGGATGTCAAAGGCAGGGGGGGATGTCAAAGGCAGGGGGGCATCAAAGGCAGGGCTGGGAGAGCGTGAGAGAGAGAGAGAGAGAGAGAGAGACAGAGACACAGGGGCCTATTTAGTAAGCGTCGATAAGGCTGCGTCTATAGTATTTCAGACGGAGGGAAGGCACACACGCTGCAATACACTTGCTGAAGCCTGAGCTTTTTTATGGCTTTGCAGGGTATGCAGCGGGCGCGATTTGGGGGCGTGGCAATGAATATTTGGAGGCGTGGGAATGACGTTCCGGCGCGGACGTCACTTCCCTACCTCACATCCCGATCCACCGGCATTTTTTCAGATGCAGCATCTGAAGCACTGTGCAGACAAGTTCACTTTCTCCCGGTCTGGAAATTAACTTTAATTTTGTGTGTGTTGTGTGTGTTTGTGTTGTGTGTGTATACCACCGGCATACAAAAAAGAAAAATGGCGTCACTTTGAAAATGTAACTTCACTTTGATTGGAGAAGACAGGTCATGTGATCATGCCACCGCGCAAAAAATCACTTGGCTCTGTCTCCTTCAATTTCGCGCCTTTGCCAGCTCTCTCTGACGTGCGCGCTGGCGCCATCTATAGACATCCTCAAAGAGGACCATAGATGTGAACGCGCAGCGTGCGCGCGCCTCCCCTCCGCTCCGTCTGAAATACTATAGACGCAGCCGTAGGCACTTATCGGCCAAAATGCCAACTATTATTCAGTAGCCTCGATAAGTGGGCGATAACGGCCTGTATCGCCGAAAAATCTTTTGAAGAAAATCAAATCGCCGACTGAGCGGCGATAAGCCACGTAGACACTTTTCTGAATGTTCATAAACACGCGCGATTCCAGTAGCCGCGAGTCGGCGATCGCCGCCTATCGCGGCCCTAAAATGGCAATTTTCTCCCCAAATCCAAACAGTAAAATAAGATTGGTGGTGAGAAGCATCGATGAGCGGCGATACGGGACTTAGAAAAATGTTGGCCTTTTTCCTGCATTGGATTGATGCCGGGGATCTCAGGAGCTGATACCCATTAATACCAGCACCGGAGACCCCCGGCATGAAGCCGATGCAGGAAAAATGCATTTACAGCCACTTCATTACCTTAGCGGCCATGGCGACGTGTGTGAGAAGCCACCGGAGCCAAGGTAAGTGAGGTTTGCGCACAGCTGACTTAAATACCAATTGTATTTCAAAAAGCGAGAAGTATCAAAACTATGAAAGCACCTCGCAGGTTATGAACAGAAAACAAGGGGAGTTTAATGAATGGACCTTCCCCAAATGGTAATTTCTCCTGTGGGAGAACACGGTGCCTTACGTGTAAACATCGTAAGAAAGGGGATACGGTTACCTCCCACTCAAATGGAGTGTCATATCCAGTAGTAGGACATATAGACTGTTTGTCTACACATATAGTATATCTGCTCACCTGTCCATGCGGTCTCCAGTATGTTGGGCGGACAGCACATACATGACGTACACGCTTCCTAATCTTTCAAGACATTAATCCCAAATAGATCATAAGGATTCGGGTTCTTTATCTCTGATCGGCTTTGAAGCTATTCCGTCTTATCTATTAAGTGCTGTGATAGGTTCAAAAGATTGAGCCTTAGGGAAACATATTGGATTTATGTCAGGGGAACATTCAATCCAAAAGGTTTGAATGAATGCATTGCCATTAGTGCAGTTGTTTGAATTTGGGTTAGGAACAGTGGTCTGGGGGTGAATGATTTATTAAATTTCCTCTGGAACTAGTTCGCAAATAGGACCCTTGGTAGGAATTTATATATACACTATATCTTCATCACATTCATAGTAATGACATTAAAGGCACATTTATTCACAGAATTAAGTAGTCACTGTGTGGGATTAGTTTAAGATTTATTTATTAGATAATTTATCACTATGTAACACACTTTAAATCACAAATAAATAGGTATCACATTATTGCAATGTATTGAGTTGTAAGATATTAATGTTATTTGTAACACACAGTAGATTAGAAACATCACAATAATTAAGTATTAAATGTAATATTTATTACAATATTAGGGTTATTGGGTAATATTACACGGTATTAGTTTGACACTATTCACATTATATAAGTTATATTATTGAGTACATTTTTAGCGATATATTAATACTTAACACAAGATATATAAGTTTATTTAATAGAATAAGGCATTCACTACTAATTTGTTTATAAATAAAACAATAGATATTAGTTATTCAGTATTCATCATACACGCACACACAATACAGTATATGTATTTTTGACACTTTATTCATCAAATTACAACTGTCCTATACACTGCCCCTTTAGGACCTCCGGGCCCATGCTTTGTTCATATAGATTCCAGATACTATTGATCTCCTTAAAGTTCTCATGAATTAGACATCCCTATTCATGGGAAAATATGATTCACTGTGTTTTTCAAATGTGTGTTTTTTAAATGGTTTCTATATATATATTTTTTGGGTTATGTTATGTGTATAAATCTAGACTGTATTTAGAGTAATTTTTAGACTATGCATTATGTATTCTGTTTAAATTGGATTAATGATGTATTCATAATGTGTATTTCATATAAGTCTCGATGGAATTGCACCACTACATAGATGGGCGACATCTGAAATATATTTACCATTTGCATCCATAAGGATGTATAATATTTCATGTAAAAATATAAAAAATATATATATACCAGAAAATTTATTAAATTAGGTAGCCCTTTTGTTGTGCAATTCACAGACGAGTTTAGAAAATGACAACTGTCTGGTGTAACCCCTTATATCCATCTGCTAAGCGATTTAGGATATTGAAGGGTGTATACTTAAAACATTAACACACATTAATTAACTACTATCTTGAATTGTTTCTGTAAAATACTATGTGTATTGACCCAAGTAGAGCTGAGACTATGTCTCACAATATGGATATGATCCTTCTCAAAAACATCCCTTTATATAATATCTCCTCCAAATTCTTTCAAGTAACGATGTAATTATGTATGGACTACATTATGTATATGCAGGTTAACACTATATATATCAGTGATAAGCACTTTTCACCTGAGTGGGGGCGTTCCAAACACTTAGCATCATTATGCTGTGCATATATAATACCGGACCTCCCCCTCTCAAGTTATCCCTTTGAAAAAGTTGGCCGTGACTGACGAAACGCGTCAGGGAGCGTCATTACGTCAGACGCACTGGCATTGAAGTCAACACGAAGCGCTGGAGCGGACCTATCCATGCGCAGGTGCTAAAGAGATTTCACTACACGGAACTGATTTCTTGGACTTTTAACAGCACACCAGCCCTGGAAACCTGCGGGGATGCTGATCCTTTACCAACGGAGCCTGGGACTGTCCCAAAGAGCTTGCAGTTTGAACCGGATGGTGGTGATTATTATCACATATGCCTGATTTTATTGTACTTTTGTAAGTGCATTTTTTACCCCCCCTCCCCCCATTAAATTTACAATTTTACGCTATGGGCGTGCGCTCTCTCCTCTTTTTTTCCATATATATATATATATATATATATATATATATATATATATATATATATATATATATATATATATATATATATATATATATATATATATATATATATATATATATATATATGCAAATATAGCTGTATGCTCATCTGCATGTCTTAGGCAGGTCTGCAACCCCGCCTTTCCCCATTATCACCCAGCATACAGCACTTCCACTGCAGCAAGGGATTCTGGGAAATGACATGCAAATGAGCACACAGTGTCACTTTTTGCCTCAATAACCATTTTTAACATGGTTCCCTATAGGTTGCAGACCTGCCTAAGACATGCAGATGAGCATACAGCTATATTTGCATATTTGTTTTCCTGTGGAGGGTTTTTGTCACTTTTTTTACTCACCATAACTTAACTCAGTATTATGGTTTAGCCTATCCCATAGCCTCTCTTGCTTTCCCAGTAAAATCAACCCCACACTGATGAGACCCATCAAGGTTGAAACAGCTGTCTGTGGGTGGTTTTCTGGGTATGCACCTTAACCCTGGCTGTGCTCAAAGCTGTGACCATGCAGCAAGCTTAAGCCTATAGGGAACCATGTTAAAAATGGTTATTGAGGCAAAAAGTGACACTGTGTGCTCATTTGCATGTCATTTCCCAGAATCCCTTGCTGCAGTGGAAGTGCTGTATGCTGGGTGATAATGGGGAAAGGCGGGGTTGCAGACCTGCCTAAGACATGCAGATGAGCATACAGCTATATTTGCATATTTGCTTTCCTGTGGAGGGTTTTTGTCACTTTTTTTACTCACCATAACTTAACTCAGTATTATGGTTTATATATATATATATATTATATATTATATATATATATGTCCCATACAAGAATCTATTATCTAAAATCAGTAACATCTGTGATCTATTATGCCATTACCAATTGGACTGTGGGACTATAAAACCGTTACGCGTGAGTTGTAACATTATCCCCTGATGTAATCAGCCGTGTGCTGAAGAAACGCGTAGGTATTTTCTTCTCGTTGCTATTGCCACACTACACGTCCTGACGCTGGAAGGGAAGTTGGTACGCGACCAAGACGAGATGCCGGAATTACAGTGGAACCACAACATACCACAGATTGCCGGAGGACCACACTGCGAGGGGCGCAGCCTATCGAGTTTCCCGGTCATCGTCCAAAGTCTGGAGCTGCGGAGTGACTTCCGGATTACCACGGAGCCCGAGCCTGTCTCACACAATGCTTTTACCAAACGGATGTTTGTGAGTTTGTTATTTTTATCTTGTCCAGGAAATGAAATTGTTAAACTGAATTTACACATGGAGCGGGCGCTTTCTCTTCTTTTTTTTGTTTAGATATCTATCGAGGAGGTGGTTGTTTCCCTGAAGAGAGCTGCCAGGGCTCCAGAGGACGCCCGAATTGGATCCTTTTATGATTGAGTTATAACATAGCTATTAGAGCTAGGTTTCTGGACTTTTATTGTGTTTAGGCATAGTGTTTATTATTATTTTATTACAGCTACTTTTTAGTAATTGCACTGTTATTAATTCTGGCCACTAATTCTCACTACCACTATCATCTATCTCTATCCAACACCAAATTGCTATATCAGCTATATTATTTATTGGTTATACCAGGGGAGCACAAACTTTTGCAGCTCGCCCCCCTGCCTTCCCTGCGCTGGTGCTCGCACCCCCCCAACCCCCCTCTTTACCTTGTTGCAGCGTCACGCGACCTGCAGCGGCATTTGACGATGGTGACGTCACATGACCCCACGGCGTAATTTGACACCGCGTTGCCATGGACACGAGTGACGCCGGCAGAGTCAAGGTTAATAGCGTTGCAGAGGCCTCACGCGATCCCCCGGCATTTAATTTTAATGCCTCGGGGAAGTGCGCGAGGCCTCTGCAACCGCCCGCGCCCCCCCCCCCCCGAAAAATCTCCTGCACCCCACTATGCGCACCTCTGGGTTATACCATATATATATATATATATATATATATATATATATATATATATATATATATATATATATATATATATATATATATATATATATATATATATATATACACATATATATATATATACAGTGGTCGACAAATCACAAAAAAATCTACTCGCCACCTTGTACCACACGTGTACTGCTTGGGCCAATAGGAGCTCGCCACGATGTTAAATCCACTTGCCTCGGGCGTGCAAATGTATAGGTTTGTCGAACACTGTATAAATATATATATATATATATAAATACACACACACACACACACGTATATGTGTGTGTGTGTGTGTATAAAACAGACTATATATATATATATATATGTATACATACCATATATATATATATATATATATATAAAAACATACTACAGCTAAACCCCGTTATAACGCGCCTCGTTATACCGCGATTCGGTTATAACGCGGTTTTCCCGTGGCTCCCGTTTAAAAAAAAAAAAAAATTTTTTTTTTTTTTTTTTTTTTACATTTTTTTTTGCACACTGCACACACTCACTGCACACACACTGCTCATTGCTCACACTGCCACACTGCACACACACTGCACACACACTGCTCATTGCTCACACTGACACACTGCACACACACTGCACACTGCACACACTGCTCATTGCTCACACTGCACACACTGACACACTGCACACACACTGCACACACACTGCACACTGCACACACACACACTGCTCATTGCTCACACTGACACACTGCACACACACTGCACACTGCACACACACTGCTCATTGCTCACACTGCACACACTGACACACTGCACACACACTGCACACTGCACACACACTGCACATTGCTCACACTGACACACTGCACACACTGCACACACACTGCACACTGCTCATTGCTCACACTGCACACACTGACACACTGCACACACACTGCACACACACTGCACACACACTGCACATTGCTCACACTGACACACTGCACACACTGCACACACACTCACAGACACTCACGCACACTCACGCACACTCACGCACACTCACGCACACTCACACACACTCACACACACTCACACACACTCACACACACTCACACACACTCACACACACTTAGACACACTTAGACACTCACAGACACACTTAGACACTCACAGACACACTTAGACACTCACAGACACTCACAGACACTCACAGACACTCACAGACACTCACAGACACTCACAGACACTCACAGACACTCACGCACACTCACGCACACCCACGCACACTTACGCACACTTACGCACACTTACGCACACTTACGCACACTTACGCACACTTACGCACACTTACGCACACTTACGCACACTTACGCACACTTACGCACACTTAGACACTCACAGACACTCACGCACACCCACGCACACTTACGCACACTTACGCACACTTACGCACACTTACGCACACTTACGCACACTTACGCACACTTACGCACACTTACGCACACTTACGCACACTTAGACACTCACAGACACTCACACACACTCACACACACTCACACACACTCACACACACTTACAGACACTCACACACACTTACAGACACTCACACACACATACACTCACACACACTCACACACACTCACACACACTCACACACACTCACACACACTCACACACACTCACACACACTCACACACACTCACACACACTCACACACACTTACAGACACTCACAGACACTCACAGACACTTACACACACTTACACACACTTACACACACTTACACACACTTACACACACTTACACACACTCAGACACTTACACACACACTCAGACACTTACACACACTCACACCCACATACACACACCCATATACACACACACACTTTCTCTCCCATAAATACATACACACACACACTCTCTCACTCTACACAGACGGGGGGTGGGGTCGGAGCAGAGGAAAGGCCGCGACCAGCACCACCACCCGCTCCCCCCCCCTCCTCCCGCGCAGGCAGCGGGAGCACCGGGGACAGCGGTGGGGAGAAGAAACCCCCCCGCTACCACCTCCGTGCAGGCAGCGGGATCTGAGGTAAGCGGCGACCTGAGGGACATCCCCGCTCCCATCTCCTGCCCCGCGGCCTGTCCCTCGGTGACAGGGGGAAGCGGGGACAGGAGGGACATCCCCGCTCCCATCTCCTGCCCCGCGGGCTGTCCCGCGGTGACAGGGGGAAGCGGGGAGCGGAGGGACATGCCCGCTCCCATCTCCTGTCCCGCGGGATGAATATGCGCTAAAGCGCGGCGGCCATTTTTTTTTTCGCGACCCCGTTAGTAACGCGGTGGTCTCGGGGTGGACCCCGAGACCCGCGTTATAACGGGGTTTAGCTGTATATGTGTGTATATATATAGTGCAGACACACATAAAACGTTTTATCCAACTTTTTCATTTATCATTTGTAGAGAAAATGAACAATGTCGCCAGAAGTGCTATTTTTCAAAATGTAACATCTCTACTAATTAGTGTAAAATGATACTTCATATAAAGCAGGTTATGGGACACAGTATTAAAAAAGGGCAGAGGATCCAAAATGGCCCCAGAGCCCTCATAATGGCCGCCGGGCATCCGGAGCTTGCAGGGATTAGCTTTCTCCGCCCCTCCCCCTCACCACGAGGCAGCGTGGAGTTGCGCGCGCAGCAGCGGGGGGGGGGGGGGGTGAGCAGGAGGGCGGGTTATTTAAACCCGCAGCGCGAGGGAGAAGGCACTAATCCTGTTTTATCTTTCTCCCTGCAGGTACCTGTGAGCGCGACCGCAGCATGGATCCCAGCAGCACGAGGCCGACCAGCAGCATCCCGGCTCCTGCACCCGATAGCAGGACATCCCGTCCGGCGGCCCCACGGAGGCAGTGGCCCGAAGAGGAAGCACAGCAGCAGCAGCAGCCGCAGCCCTCTCCCAGCCGGAGAGGAAGAGAAGCAGCCCGGCAGGCCAGCCCCGCCCCCCAGCCTCTCTCCCAGCCGGAGAGGAAGAGAAGCAGCCCGGCAGGCCAGCCCCCCCCCCCAGCCTCACTCCCAGCCCTCTCCCAGCCTCACTCCCAGCCCTCTCCCAGCCGGAGAGGAAGAGAAGCAGCCCGGCAGGCCAGCCCCGCCCCCCAGCCTCTCTCCCAGCCGGAGAGGAAGAGAAGCAGCCCGGCAGGCCAGCCCCGCCCCCCAGCCTCACTCCCAGCCCTCTCCCAGCCCCGCCCCCCAGCCTCACTCCCAGCCCTCTCCCAGCCGGAGAGGAAGAGAAGCAGCCCGGCAGGCCAGCCCCGCCCCCCAGCCTCACTCCCAGCCGGAGAGGAAGAGAAGCAGCCCGGCAGGCCAGCCCCGCCCCCCAGCCTCACTCCCAGCCCTCTCCCAGCTCGAGAGGAAGAGAAGCAGCCCGGCAGGCCAGCCCCGCCCCCCAGCCTCACTCCCAGCCCTCTCCCAGCCAGATAAGGAAGCAGGCTGCCAGGCAGGCCAACCCCGCCCCCCAGCCTCACTCCCAGCCGGAGAGGAAGAGAAGCAGCCCGGCAGGCCAGCCCCGCCCCCCATCCTCACTCCCAGCCCTCTCCCAGCCGGAGAGGAAGAGAAGCAGCCCGGCAGGCCAACCCCGCCCCCCAGCCTCTCTCCCAGCCGGAGAGGAAGAGAAGCAGCCCGGCAGGCCAGCCCCGCCCCCCAGCCTCACTCCCAGCCCTCTCCCAGCCCCGCCCCCCAGCCTCACTCCCAGCCCTCTCCCAGCCGGAGAGGAAGAGAAGCAGCCCGGCAGGCCAGCCCCGCCCCCCAGCCTCACTCCCAGCCGGAGAGGAAGAGAAGCAGCCCGGCAGGCCAGCCCCGCCCCCCAGCCTCACTCCCAGCCCTCTCCCAGCTCGAGAGGAAGAGAAGCAGCCCGGCAGGCCAGCCCCGCCCCCCAGCCTCACTCCCAGCCCTCTCCCAGCCAGATAAGGAAGCAGGCTGCCAGGCAGGCCAACCCCGCCCCCCAGCCTCACTCCCAGCCGGAGAGGAAGAGAAGCAGCCCGGCAGGCCAGCCCCGCCCCCCATCCTCACTCCCAGCCCTCTCCCAGCCGGAGAGGAAGAGAAGCAGCCCGGCAGGCCAGCCCCGCCCCCCCAGCCTCTCTCCCAGCCGGAGAAGGAAGCAGGCTGCCAGGCAGGCCAGCCCCGCCCCCCAGCCTCACTCCCAGCCCTCTCCCAGCCAGAGAAGGAAGGAGGCTGCCAGGCAGGCCAGCCCCGCCCCCCAGCCTCACTCCCAGCCCTCTCCCAGCCGGAGAGGAAGAGAAGCAGCCCGGCAGGCCAGCCCCGCCCCCCAGCCTCACTCCCAGCCGGAGAAGGAAGAGAAGCAGCCAGGCAGGCCAGCCCCGACTCCAGCCTCACTCCCAGCCCTCTCCCAGCCGGAGAAGGAAGCAGGCTGCCAGGCAGGCCAGCCCTGCCCCCCAGCCTCACTCCCAGCCCTCTCCCAGCCGGAGAAGGAAGCAGGCTGCCAGGAAGGCCAGCCCCGCCCCCCAGCCTCACTCCCAGCCCTCTCCCAGCCGGAGAGGAAGAGAAGCAGCCCGGCAGGTGAGCTCCGCCCCCCAGCCTCACTCCCAGCCCTCTCCCAGCCGGAGAAGGAAGCAGGCTGTGAGGCAGGCCAGCCCCGCTCCCCAGCCTCACTCCCAGCCGGAGAAGGAAGCAGGCTGCCAGGCAGGCCAGCTCCGCCCCCCAGCCTCACTCCCAGCCCTCTCCCAGCTCCTCTCCCAGCCGGAGAGGAAGAGAAGCAGCCCGCCAGGCCAGCCCCGCCCCCCAGCCTCACTCCCAGCCCTCTCCCAGCCGGAGAGGAAGAGAAGCAGCCCGGCAGGTGAGCTCCGCCCCCCAGCCTCACTCCCAGCCCTCTCCCAGCCGGAGAAGAAAGCAGGCTGCCAGGCAGGCCAGTCCCGCTCCCCAGCCTCACTCCCAGCCCTCTCCCAGCCGGAGAAGGAAGCAGGCTGCAAGGCAGGCCAGCCCCGCCCCCCAGCCTCACTCCCAGCCCTCTCCCAGCCGGAGAAGGAAGCAGGCTGCCAGGCAGGCCAGCCCCGCCCCCCAGCCTCACTCCCAGCCCTCTCCCAGCCCCGCCCCCCAGCCTCACTCCCAGCCCTCTCCCAGCCGGAGAAGGAAGCAGGCTGCCAGGCAGGCCAGCCCCGCCCCCCAGCCTCACTCCCAGCCCCGCCCCCCAGCCTCACTCCCAGCCGGAGAAGGAAGCAGGCTGCCAGGCAGGCCAGCACCGCCCCCCAGCCTCACTCCCAGCCCTCTCCCAGCCGGAGAAGGAAGAGAAGCAACCGGGCAGGCCATCCCCGCCCCCCAGCCTCACTCCCAGCCCTCTCCCAGCCGGAGAGGAAGAGAAGCAGCCCGGAAGGCCAGCCCCGCTCCCCAGCCTCACTCCCAGCCCTCTCCCAGCCGGAGAAGGAAGCAGGCTGCCATACAGGCCAGCCCCGCCCCCCAGCCTCACTCCCAGCCCTCTCCCAGCCGGAGAGGAAGAGAAGCAGCCCGGCAGGCCAGCCCCGCCCCCCAGCCTCACTCCCAGCCCTCTCCCAGCTCCTCTCCCAGCCGGAGAGGAAGAGAAGCAGCCCGGCAGGCCAGCTCCGCCCCCCAGCCTCACTCACAGCCCTCTCCCAGCCGGAGAAGGAAGCAGGCTGCCAGGCAGGCCAGCCCCGCTCCCCAGCCTCACTCCCAGCCCTCTCCCAGCCGGAGAAGGAAGCTGGCTGCCAGGCAGGCCAGCCCCGCCCCCCAGCCTCACTCCCAGCCGGAGAAGGAAGCAGGCTGCCAGGCAGGCCAACCCCGCCCCCCAGCCTCACTCCCAGCCGGAGAGGAAGAGAAGCAGCCCGGCAGGCCAGCCCCGCCCCCCCAGCCTCACTCCCAGCCGGAGAGGAAGAGAAGCAGCCCGGCAGGCCAGCTCCGCCCCCCAGCCTCACTCCCAGCCCTCTCCCAGCTCCTCTCCCAGCCGGAGAGGAAGAGAAGCAGCCCGGCAGGCCAGCTCCGCCCCCCAGCCTCACTCCCAGCCCTCTCCCAGCCGGAGAAGGAAGCAGGCTGCCAGGCAGGCCAGCCCCGCCCCCCAGCCTCACTCCCAGCCCTCTCCCAGCCGTAGAGGAAGAGAAGCAGCCCGGCAGGAGAGCTCCGCCCCCCAGCCTCACTCCCAGCCCTCTCCCAGCCGGAGAAGGAAGCAGGCTGCGAGGCAGGCCAGCCCCGCTCCCCAGCCTCACTCCCAGCCCTCTCCCAGCCGGAGAAGGAAGCAGGCTGCCAGGCAGGCCAGCCCCGCCCCCCAGCCTCACTCCCAGCCCTCTCCCAGCTCCTCTCCCAGCCGGAGAGGAAGAGAAGCAGCCCGCCAGGCCAGCCCCGCCCCCCAGCCTCACTCCCAGCCCTCTCCCAGCCGGAGAGGAAGAGAAGCAGCCCGGCAGGTGAGCTCCGCCCCCCAGCCTCACTCCCAGCCCTCTCCCAGCCGGAGAAGAAAGCAGGCTGCCAGACAGGCCAGCCCCGCTCCCCAGCCTCACTCCCAGCCCTCTCCCAGCCGGAGAAGGAAGCAGGCTGCAAGGCAGGCCAGCCCCGCCCCCCAGCCTCACTCCCAGCCCTCTCCCAGCCGGACATGGAAGCAGGCTGCCAGGCAGGCCAGCCCCGCCCCCCAGCCTCACTCCCAGCCCTCTCCCAGCCCCGCCCCCCAGCCTCACTCCCAGCCGGAGAAGGAAGCAGGCTGCCAGGCAGGCCAGCCCCGCCCTCCAGCCTCACTCCCAGCCCTCTCCCAGCCGGAGAAGGAAGCAGGCTGCCAGGCAGGCCAACCCCGCCCCCCAGCCTCACTCCCAGCCGGAGAGGAAGAGAAGCAGCCCGGCAGGCCAGCCCCGCCCCCCCAGCCTCACTCCCAGCCGGAGAGGAAGAGAAGCAGCCCGGCAGGCCAGCTCCGCCCCCCAGCCTCACTCCCAGCCCTCTCCCAGCTCCTCTCCCAGCCGGAGAGGAAGAGAAGCAGCCCGGCAGGCCAGCTCCGCCCCCCAGCCTCACTCCCAGCTCTCTCCCAGCCAGAGAAGGAAACAGGCTGCCAGGCAGGCCAGCCCCGCCCCCCAGCCTCTCTCCCAGCCCTCTCCCAACCGGAGAGGAAGAGAAGCTGCCCGGCAGGCAAGCCCCGCCCCCCAGCCTCACTCCCAGCCCTCTCCCAGCCGGAGAAGGAAGAGAATCAGCCCGGCGGCCAGCCCCGCCCCCCAGCCTCACTCCCAGCCGGAGAAGGAAGAGAAGCAGCCCGGCAGGCCAGCCCCGCCCCCCAGCCTCACTCCCAGCCCTCTCCCAGCCGGAGAAGGAAGCAGGCTGCCAGGCAGGCCAGCCCCGCCCCCCAGCCTCACTCCCAGCCCTCTCCCAGCCGGAGAAGGAAGAGAAGCAGCCCGGCAGGCCAGACCCGCCCCCCAGCCTCACTCCCAGCCCTCTCCCAGGCGGAGAAGAGAAGCAGCCCGGCAGGCCAGCCCCGCCCCCCAGCCTCACTCCCAGCCCTCTCCCAGCCGGAGAGGAAGAGAAGCAGCCCGGCAGGCCAGCCCCGCTCCCCAGCCTCACTCCCAGCCCTCTCCCAGCCGGAGAAGGAAGCAGGCTGCCAGGCAGGCCAGCCCCGCCCCCCAGCCTCACTCCCAGCCCTCTCCCAGCCCCGCCCCCAAGCCTCACTCCCAGCCCTCTCCCAGCCGGAGAAGGAAGCAGGCTGCCAAGCAGGCCAGCCCCGCCCCCCAGCCTCACTCCCAGCCCTCTCCCAGCCGGAGAAGGAAGCAGGCTGCCAGGCAGGCCAGCCCCGCCCCCCAGCCTCACTCCCAGCCCTCTCCCAGCCGGAGAAGGAAGCAGGCTGCCAGGCAGGCCAGCCCCGCCCCCCAGCCTCACTCCCAGCCCTCTGCCAGCCGGAGAAGGAAGCAGGCTGCCAGGCAGGCCAGCCCCGCCCCCCAACCTCACTCCCAGCCCTCTCCCAGCCGGAGAAGGAAGCAGGCTGCCAGGCAGGCCAGCCCCGCCCCCCAGCCTCACTCCCAGCCGGAGAGGAAGAGAAGCAGCCCGGCAGGCCAGCCCCGCCCCCCAGCCTCACTCCCAGCCGGAGAGGAAGAGAAGCAGCCCGGCAGGCCAGCTCCGCCCCCAGCCTCACTCCCAGCCCTCTCCCAGCTCCTCTCCCAGCCGGAGAGGAAGAGAAGCAGCCCGGCAGGCCAGCTCCGCCCCCCAGCCTCACTCCCAGCCCTCTCCAAGCCAGAGAAGGAAGCAGGCTGCCAGGCAGGCCAGCCCCGCCCCCCAGCCTCACTCCCAGCCCTCTTCCAGCTCCTCTCCCAGCCGGAGAGGAAGAGAAGCTGCCCGGCAGGCCAGCCCCGCCCCCCAGCCTCACTCCCAGCCCTCTCCCAGCCGGAGAAGGAAAAGAATCAGCCCGGCGGCCAGCCCCGCCCCCCAGCCTCCCTCCCAGCCCTCTCCCAGCCGGAGAAGGAAGCAGGCTGCCAGGCAGGCCAGCCCCGCCCCCCAACCTCACTCCCAGCCCTCTCCCAGCCGGAGAAGGAAGCAGGCTGCCAGGCAGGCCAGCCCCGCCCCCCAGCCTCACTCCCAGCCGGAGAGGAAGAGAAGCAGCCCGGCAGGCCAGCCCCGCCCCCCAGCCTCACTCCCAGCCCTCTCCCAGCTCCTCTCCCAGCCGGAGAGGAAGAGAAGCAGCCCGGCAGGCCAGCTCCGCCCCCCAGCCTCACTCCCAGCTCTCTCCCAGCCAGAGAAGGAAGCAGGCTGCCAGGCAGGCCAGCCCCGCCCCCCAGCCTCTCTCCCAGCCCTCTCCCAGCCGGAGAGGAAGAGAAGCTGCCCGGCAGGCCAGCCCCGCCCCCCAGCCTCACTCCCAGCCCTCTCCCAGCCGGAGAAGGAAGAGAATCAGCCCGGCGGCCAGCCCCGCCCCCCAGCCTCACTCCCAGCCCTCTCCCAGCCGGAGAAGGAAGCAGGCTGCCAGGCAGGACAGCCCCGCTCCCCAACCTCACTCCCAGCCCTCTCCCAGCCGGAGAAGGAAGAGAAGCAGCCCGGCAGGCCAGCCCCGCCCCCCAGCCTCACTCCCAGCCCTCTCCCAGCCGGAGAAGGAAGCAGGCTGCCAGGCAGGCCAGCCCCGCCCCCCAGCCTGACTCCCAGCCCTCTCCCAGCCGGAGAAGGAAGAGAAGCAGCCCGGCAGGCCAGACCCGCCCCCCAGCCTCACTCCCAGCCCTCTCCCAGGCGGAGAAGGAAGAGAAGCAGCCCGGCAGGCCAGCCCCGCCCCCCAGCCTCACTCCCAGCCCTCTCCCAGCCGGAGAGGAAGAGAAGCAGCCCGGCAGGCCAGCCCCGCTCCCCAGCCTCACTCCCAGCCCTCTCCCAGCCGGAGAAGGAAGCAGGCTGCCAGGCAGGCCAGCCCCGCCCCCCAGCCTCACTCCCAGCCCTCTCCCAGCCCCGCCCCCAAGCCTCACTCCCAGCCCTCTCCCAGCCGGAGAAGGAAGCAGGCTGCAAGGCAGGCCAGCCCCGCCCCCCAGCCTCACTCCCAGCCCTCTCCCAGCCGGAGAAGGAAGCAGGCTGCCAGGCAGGCCAGCCCCGCCCCCCAGCCTCACTCCTAGCCCTCTCCCAGCCGGAGAAGGAAGCAGGCTGCCAGGCAGGCCAGCCCCGCCCCCCAGCCTCACTCCCAGCCCTCTGCCAGCCGGAGAAGGAAGCAGGCTGCCAGGCAGGCCAGCCCCGCCCCCCAACCTCACTCCCAGCCCTCTTCCAGCTCCTCTCCCAGCCGGAGAGGAAGAGAAGCTGCCCGGCAGGCCAGCCCCGCCCCCCAGCCTCCCTCCCAGCCCTCTCCCAGCCGGAGAAGGAAGCAGGCTGCCAGGCAGGACAGCCCCGCTCCCCAGCCTCACTCCCAGCCCTCTCCCAGCCGGAGAAGGAAGAGAAGCAGCCCGGCAGGCCAGCCCCGCCCCCCAGCCTCACTCCCAGCCCTCTCCCAGCCGGAGAGGAAGAGAAGCGGCCAGGCAGGCCAGCCCCGCCCCCCAGCCTCACTCCCAGCCGGAGAAGGAAGAGAAGCGGCCAGGCAGGCCAGCCCCGCCCCCCAGCCTCACTCCCAGCCCTCTCCCAGCCGGAGAAGGAAGCAGGCTGCCAGGCAGGCCAGCCCCGCTCCCCAGCCTCACTCCCAGCCCTCTCCCAGCCGGAGAAGGAAGAGAAGCAGCCCGGCAGGCCAGCCCCACCCCCCAGCCTCACTCCCAGCCCTCTCCCAGCCCCGCCCCCCAGCCTCACTCCCAGCCGGAGAAGGAAGCAGGCTGCCAGGCAGGCCAACCCCGCCCCCCAGCCTCACTCCCAGCCGGAGAGGAAGAGAAGCAGCCCGGCAGGCCAGCCCCGCCCCCCCAGCCTCACTCCCAGCCGGAGAGGAAGAGAAGCAGCCCGGCAGGCCAGCCCCGCCCCCCAGCCTCACTCCCAGCCCTCTCCCAGCTCCTCTCCCAGCCGGAGAGGAAGAGAAGCAGCCCGGCAGGCCAGCTCCGCCCCCCAGCCTCACTCCCAGCTCTCTCCCAGCCAGAGAAGGAAGCAGGCTGCCAGGCAGGCCAGCCCCGCCCCCCAGCCTCTCTCCCAGCCCTCTCCCAGCCGGAGAGGAAGAGAAGCTGCCCGGCAGGCCAGCCCCGCCCCCCAGCCTCACTCCCAGCCCTCTCCCAGCCGGAGAAGGAAGAGAATCAGCCCGGCGGCCAGCCCCGCCCCCCAGCCTCACTCCCAGCCCTCTCCCAGCCGGAGAAGGAAGCAGGCTGCCAGGCAGGACAGCCCCGCTCCCCAACCTCACTCCCAGCCCTCTCCCAGCCGGAGAAGGAAGAGAAGCAGCCCGGCAGGCCAGCCCCGCCCCCCAGCCTCACTCCCAGCCCTCTCCCAGCCGGAGAAGGAAGCAGGCTGCCAGGCAGGCCAGCCCCGCCCCCCAGCCTGACTCCCAGCCCTCTCCCAGCCGGAGAAGGAAGAGAAGCAGCCCGGCAGGCCAGACCCGCCCCCCAGCCTCACTCCCAGCCCTCTCCCAGGCGGAGAAGGAAGAGAAGCAGCCCGGCAGGCCAGCCCCGCCCCCCAGCCTCACTCCCAGCCCTCTCCCAGCCGGAGAGGAAGAGAAGCAGCCCGGCAGGCCAGCCCCGCTCCCCAGCCTCACTCCCAGCCCTCTCCCAGCCGGAGAAGGAAGCAGGCTGCCAGGCAGGCCAGCCCCGCCCCCCAGCCTCACTCCCAGCCCTCTCCCAGCCCCGCCCCCAAGCCTCACTCCCAGCCCTCTCCCAGCCGGAGAAGGAAGCAGGCTGCAAGGCAGGCCAGCCCCGCCCCCCAGCCTCACTCCCAGCCCTCTCCCAGCCGGAGAAGGAAGCAGGCTGCCAGGCAGGCCAGCCCCGCCCCCCAGCCTCACTCCTAGCCCTCTCCCAGCCGGAGAAGGAAGCAGGCTGCCAGGCAGGCCAGCCCCGCCCCCCAGCCTCACTCCCAGCCCTCTGCCAGCCGGAGAAGGAAGCAGGCTGCCAGGCAGGCCAGCCCCGCCCCCCAACCTCACTCCCAGCCCTCTTCCAGCTCCTCTCCCAGCCGGAGAGGAAGAGAAGCTGCCCGGCAGGCCAGCCCCGCCCCCCAGCCTCCCTCCCAGCCCTCTCCCAGCCGGAGAAGGAAGCAGGCTGCCAGGCAGGACAGCCCCGCTCCCCAGCCTCACTCCCAGCCCTCTCCCAGCCGGAGAAGGAAGAGAAGCAGCCCGGCAGGCCAGCCCCGCCCCCCAGCCTCACTCCCAGCCCTCTCCCAGCCGGAGAGGAAGAGAAGCGGCCAGGCAGGCCAGCCCCGCCCCCCAGCCTCACTCCCAGCCGGAGAAGGAAGAGAAGCGGCCAGGCAGGCCAGCCCCGCCCCCCAGCCTCACTCCCAGCCCTCTCCCAGCCGGAGAAGGAAGCAGGCTGCCAGGCAGGCCAGCCCCGCTCCCCAGCCTCACTCCCAGCCCTCTCCCAGCCGGAGAAGGAAGAGAAGCAGCCCGGCAGGCCAGCCCCGCCCCCCAGCCTCACTCCCAGCCCTCTCCCAGCCGGAGAAGGAAGAGAAGCAGCCCGGCAGGCCAGCCCCGCCCCCCAGCTTCACTCCCAGCCCTCTCCCAGCTGGAGAGGAAGAGAAGCAGCCCGGCAGGCCAGCCCCGCTCCCCAGCCTCACTCCCAGCCCTCTCCCAGCCCGAGAAGGAAGCAGGCTGCCAGGCAGGCCAGCCCCGCCCCCCAGCCTCACTCCCAGCCCTCTCCCAGCCGGAGAAGGAAGCAGGCTGCCAGGCAGGCCAGCCCCGCCCCCCAGCCTCACTCCCAGCCCTCTCCCAGCCGGAGAAGGAAGCAGGCTGCCAGGCAGGCCAGCCCCGCCCCCCAGCCTCACTCCCAGCCGTCTCCCAGCCGGAGAAGGAAGCAGGCTGCCAGGCAGGCCAGCCCCGCCCCCCAGCCTCACTCCCAGCCGGAGAGGAAGAGAAGCAACCCGGCAGGCCAGCTCCGCCCCCCAGCCTCACTCCCAGCCCTCTCCCAGCCAGAGAGGAAGAGAAGCAGCCCGGCAGGCCAGCTCCGCCCCCCAGCCTCACTCCGAGCCCTCTCCCAGCCGGAGAAGGAAGCAGGCTGCCAGGCAGGCCAGCCCCGCCCCCCAGCCTCACTCCCAGCCCTCTCCCAGCCGGAGAAGGAAGCAGGCTGCCAGGCAGGCCTGCCCCGCCCCCCAGCCTCACTCCCAGCCCTCTCCCAGCTCCTCTCCAAGCCGGAGAGGAAGAGAAGCTGCCCGGCAGGCCAGCTCCGCCCCCCAGCCTCACTCCCAGCCCTCTCCCAGCTCCGCCCCCCAGCCTCAATCCGGTGCCTGCTCGCAGCACATCCACCAGCACACTGCCGCTCCGGTCCCCACTCCCCCTGCTGCCATGACCCCCCCCTGCTAAAACGGTCCCTCTTCCCCCCCAGCTTCCAACCTCCCTCCCCCTGCAGCTTTGAGCCATGCTCCCCACTGCTGGCCTGCCCCCCCCCCTCCCGCTGCACAGCACATCCATCCCCCTCTTGTAGCCAAGTCCAGCGCCTTTGGGGTGGTGACTCCTGCGGCCTCTAGACCACGACCCCCTTTTACCCCCAAAGGACTTTAACAGGATCCAGGGGGACCCACCTCCCCTGGCCCCGTCCGCAGCACATGCCGACCCCGAGGTGTGGAGCTCCCTCACCGCCCCGGGCCCGCGTTCTCTCTATACCCCTTTTAACCCCTTAAACCCATAACCATAACCTTAGTAACCTTAACTAGCCTGCATGAGCTCTAACCTGAGCTTCTGTAAGACTTGAACTGCCCCTATAGCACGCTTCCAGTTTGCCTATTCTCTGCCCTCTTCTCTGCCAACCTAGGTGCTCCTAACTCCCCTACCCCCGGTCCCTCTCCAGGCCCCCTCCTTTTATCTTTCTGCCCCTTCTTTCGTGGCTCCTCTAACGCTGTTCTTCCTCCCCTCTTCTCCTCTCTGACCCCCCCTAACTACTGGGCATAGCTGCCTCATTCTTTTCTGGCGGCCCGCTGTCTTTCCCTACCCATCCCGACCCTCTGGCCTGCTAGACCCCCCCTCCGTTCCTTCTGCCATTTTCATTGTGACCGGCGCCAGGCTGGGCTTCTGCATGGGGCTTTCTTCTCCCTGATGACGCCTGTCGGTGCGCGCGCGCCTGCTGATGACGTCAGCCGCCCCAACCAAGATGGCATCTTTCTGTTTGGCTCCGGTAGATGACGACTTCTGGTTTCCGGCGGCCGCCATTTTGGATCGTCTGCTGCCTCGAGGAGGATGGAGCGCGCTCTCTCCTCCCGCCGTTTTACCTCTTCCTGGTTCTGCGCCTCACGCTGGATCTTGAAGAGCGCCATTTTGCCCGCCATCTTCTTTCACCTTCCAGAGCCGGAATCAAAGGTGAGTTTCCTTCTTTTCAGGAGCCGCCGTGAACTGTGCGGATTGAAGGGGGGGTGTTCGAAAATCGTCCGGGGGCTTCCAATGTTCCCTATTCACGGGGCATTACCGCTGCTATGCCTTTCCAGACGGGAAGACTCCATAATGCACAGGCAGGCATTTTTCGTGGGACTTAACTGGCTAACTTATAACTTTGTGTGAGCCATTATTATGGCTGTCATAGTCCTTCACCGCTTGCTCCCCTTGGACTTTGGTGAGCCCGCTCCTCCGCTCCATTCCGGCTCCAGTGTGTCTGCCTCGTCCGCTGCCCTTACCGGGGCACCCTTCAGGCCCAGTTTAGTTAGGAACTCTGGCCCATCTGCAGGTTCTTTCATCGTGATGGACTTCCCGTTCCGCGCCACCAGCAACCCAAACGGGAAGGTCCATCGGTACCGCACGTTTTGCTCGTGGAGAACCTTAGTAACCGGCAGCAGGCTGCGGCGTCTCATTAGGGTTACAGGGGACAAATCTTGAAAAATGAGCATTTTATTGTTTTCGAATTCGATGAAAGGCAGGGCCCTTGTGTGGCGTAAGGCTGTCTCCCTTGTAGTGTAGAAATGCAGCCGGATAATAATGTCCCGCGGCTGTTCGTTGTGAATTGGTCGGGAGCGGAGGGCCCTATGGCAGCGGTCCATAGCTAGCGCCTCTTTGCTGCAGTCCGGCAGCAGGGATTCCAGCCAGCGGGCAGTATACTCTTCACAGTCTCCTACCTCCTCGGAGACCCCCCTTATTCTGATGTTATTCCGCCTGTCACGGTTCTCTGCATCTTCCTGCCACTCTCTTAATTTGTCTATTTCTCTCTGCAAGTCGCCTGTCTTCTTCTCCATTTTTTTCCCTGCTCTGATGGTGAGATCCATTTTAGTCTCCAGCTCATCCGTTCTGGTCCCCAGCTTCACCACGTCTCGCTTGACCTCCTTAATTTCGGCCTGCAGTAGCGATTTTAAATCATTATAGAGTCTTTCAAAATCACAGCGCCGTACTGGGAGAAGGGATTGACTGTTTATTCCTTCCTCATCGCCCTCTTGCTCCGTGTCGGTGTCTGGATTTGAAGCCGGCGCCATTTCTCCTGCTTGCTCCCTCGCGCCCGAGCCTCCAAATTATGCCCTGACATCGGCCAACTTTTGCTTTTTTTGACCCGCTGGCTTTTTCGGGGCCATCCTGATACGGTTATGCAGTGCTGTCTAGCGGTTTTATAAGTATTTTGTGGGTTTTGAGGGTATTTTTAATGCAATCTTTGTTGAGCGCGGGCCAGTGCTATGTACTTATGCTGCCATACCCTGGTCCGTCGCCCATGCTCCTCGTCGCCGCCATCTTTATAGCATCCAAGATGCGACGTGGGCTCTATAAAGATGGCGGCGACACTGGCCTCCGATGCCCCAAACCGGGGCCTGTAACTCGGGAAGCAGGGGGTCTCTGAGGCAGAAATCAATGCGGTTCAGCTCAGAGGACCCCCTGCTCCCGCACACTATTAATAAAAATACATTAAAGCAGCTTCATTACCTTAGCGGCTAACCGCTAAGGCAATGAAGGGGTTAAGGCACAAAAACATGTTTATTGGGGCCAATTGCCCCCAATAAACATAGCAATATACAACACATCCCGCCGCCCCCTAACACATACAGTACAGTAATGGGCAAAATTACTATTATCCATATATGGATAATATTGCATTTGCCCATTTTAAATACATATAAATTACAATGAATAAAGTCAATATATATTACACTTACCTTTTACAGGCACCCACGATGAAGGCCGTCTTCATCCTCATCTTCATCCTGCCCATGCCCCCTCCGATGCTGCAAGACATACACAAGAATAAAAACAGCCAATGTAATGTCCCCTAACCCCTTAATCACCATAGCGGTTATTAACCGCTACAGTCATTAAGGGGATAAACCGCCGGTAATACCCTGCTAACCCCAAAAGGAAGCGGACCTGTGTCTTTGTCTGTGGGGTGGGGACTTCCTTTATGGCGGCCACCTTGCTAGCTAGTGGCCTTACTATCCCTCCCCCAACGGCATAGCCCAAGTACTTTGTAGTGGATTTACCCAGGGCACATTTTTTTGGGATTTGCAGTGAGCCCTGCTTCTCTTAAGGACGTTAGGACTGCCCTTAACCTTTTTATATGAGACTGCCAGTGTCTGCTATAGATGACAATGTCATCCAAGTAGGCCGCGGCATATGCCCTATGGGGTCGTAGTACCTTGTCCATTAACCTTTGGAACGTGGCTGGAGCCCCATGTAACCCAAATGGCATAGTGACGAATTGGTATAAACCGAGAGGGGTGGCGAAGGCAGTTTTGCATTTGGATTCTTCCGCTAGAGGTATCTGCCAATATCCTTTCGTGAGATCTAGGGTGGAGATATACTCTGCTTTACCAAGCGAATCAAGCAATTCATCCACCCTAGGCATTGGATATGCATCAAATCTGGATACAGCATTTACCTTTCGCAGATCCACGCAAAACCTCACCTTCCCATCTGGTTTAGGGACCAACACGATAGAGCTACACCATTCGCTGTGGGACTAATCGATCACGCCCAATTCCAACATGTCTATTATCTCCCTCTCTACCAGGTCTTTTCGGCCCTCTGGCAATCAATAGGGACGGGACCGTACTTTTACGCCAGGTTCTGTCTCAATCCTATGGGACACTAAATCAGTCTGCCCTGGCAGCTCAGAAAAAACATCTGGGAACTGGTCACATACATCAAGTAGGTCTGACCTTTGTTCCGTTGTTAACTGCTCTCCCATGGGAACCTGATGGTCAGTGTACGTACTACCCTTTGGAAGCTTTGGACCCAAATCCGTCTCTCCTTCCCGAGGGTGAATGAACAGCGATCTCATCGTTTTCCAGGGTTTCAGGAGGTTCACGTGGTAGATTTGTTTACCCTTCCTGGACCCTGGTTTAGAGATCTCATAGTTCACCTCCCCGGTGTGGCGGAGAACTTGGAAAGGACCCTGCCACTTCGCAAGGAGTTTACTCTCTGATGTCGGTAGTAGTAGCATCACTTGGTCCCCAGGTTGGAAGACCATCAAGCGAGCATTTTGGTTGTACTGCCTCTCTTGACGTTCTTGAGCAGATTTGAGGTTTTCCTTCGCAAACCGACCTATCATGTCTAGGTGGTTTCTAAGGTCTATGACATACTGAAGGGTATTCTTGGAGGGGGAGGGCTCCTCCTCCCAGGATTCCTTCAGTAGGTCGAGAATACCCCGAGGTTGGCGTCCATATAGGAGCTCAAATGGGGAGAAGCCTGTGGATGATTGGGGAACTTCTCGTACCGCAAACAACAGGAAAGGGAGAAGTTCATCCCAAACTCGCTTTTCAGTGTCCACAAACTTTCTAAGCATAGTTTTTAAAGTACGGTTAAACCTCTCTACCAATCCATCAGTCTGAGGATGGTAGACCGAGGTCCGGACGGATTTTGCCTCCAATAACTTCAGGACATCCTGCATTAACTTTGCCATGAAATTTGTTCCCTGGTCAGTTAACATTACTTGGGGAAGTCCTACCCTACAAAACAGTTCTAACAGCCGGTGAGCAACCTGTTTAGCAGTGGCTGATCTCAGAGGGAAGGCCTCAGGATACCTGGTGGCATAATCAACAATAAATTTATGTCCCTTCGCAGAGGGTTCTAAAGGTCCGACCAGATCTACCCCAATTCTCTCGAATGGGACGGCTACCAAGGGCAGAGGAACCAAAGGAGCCGGCTTCTGTCCTTTTTGGCTAGTTAACTGGCATTCAGGACATGTCTCACATAGTTTCATGATGTCACCATGTATGCCTGGCCAGTAAAACCGGGACGAGATGCGGTCCGTGGTCTTATCTCTGCCCAAATGACCACCCCATGGGAGAGTATGGGCTAGGGTAAACACTGTTTTAATCAACCCTTTAGGGACTAGCATCTGTCGAATGACCTCCCCTGTTTGTGTAACCTTATTCACACGATATAGTATGTCATTCAACAGTTCAAAATGTGGAAACACTTTTACACCTTGTTCATCTATTATCTTGTTGTTGATCTGTACCACCTTCTCATATTGTCTAGCCAGAGCTGGGTCCTCCCTCTGCCTCTGACGGAAGTCAGGAAGATCCAGGTCTGGCAACACTCCCGTATCTATCTGTTCCCCACCTGGTCATCCCCGGCCATGACCTGCAGTCCTTTGGGCTGACTAATGTTACCAAAAGTCCCAGCCTTTCTTAACCAGTCCTCTTTTTCCGCACGTCTCTGTTTACGTGTCTTTGGGACATGGTGTCTACGGGGGAAAATCTCTGGGGAAAAAGGGAACAAGTCTCCGGGCTTCTCCGCTACCAGAGAAGTAGGCTCCGTAGGAGTAAGGGCCAACAATGTTTCGAGGTACAAGGGCCAGTCTCGGCCAAGTAGAACAGGAGCAGGTAGCCAGGGAGCAACTCCCACTAGTAGGCTAGCCTCTTGATCCTGGATACGCAGTGTAACGTTCGCCGTCGGGTATCTCTTTGTAACCCCATGGATACACTCGATATTCCAAGGAGAGTCATAAGATAGTCTATTGCTTGGAATTAGGCCCTCTAGGATCAGGGTTTTTCCAGAGCCCGAGTCCAGCATGGCGTTTACTTTTGTCCACTCCAGAGATGCTGGGACTAACCACGGATTGTGGTCCCCTCGGAGACAAGCTGTGGCAGGGGTTCTGCCATATGAACAGTCCATCTCCTGAGTCCGCAAACTCGGTCGTCCGTGGAAGCTCTCGACAGGGCTCGGTGTTTGGACCTCTCCGCTGTTGGATGGGGTCCTCCCTTCTGGTTGGTGGGGTTATCCTCTCCACCGGGTGGGTGACAGGAGTCCAGGTTCTCGGGGAATACTGTGGGTGGCGGCCTCCCTTGAGTGATCCAGTGGCCTCGGACCCAGGATGGGCTTCTCTGCGGGAGTTTGTACCAAACATAGGACCTATTCCAAATTTGATAACACTAAAAATGTATCATTCAATACAGAGGCTAGACACATACCACCAAGAGGGCGGGAAGTTGGTGATCTAGAAACTCCTGGAGAGAATAAAGAAATAAAAACTCACAGTACCGAGGACACAGTCAGTCACAAAAGGGAAGAGGCAAATAAACAAAATAGAGACCGGGAGGAAAACTGGCAGAGACACAAGTACTATTCCAAAGATTATCAGGAAAGCCATCATAGAGCCAAGCCACCCGCATACAACTACAGAGCTAGATCACCATTAGAACGTAGAGATAACAGGTATGAGAGAGAACGTAGCAGGGATAGGGATCGTAGATCACCTTATAAATATCATGGGTCAAATCGGGAATATAGAGAGAGACGTTATGAGAGAGAAGAGAGTCAAAGGAGACACTACCGGTCACCCCGTAAACATCATAGGGAACATAGCCAAGGAAGAGAACACAAATCCCCCCATAGGGAACAGAGGACCACATATAGAGAAAGACAGGATAGAGAACAGAGTCATGTGAGAGAGCAAAGATCACCCCGACCACACGCAGGGCATTTTTTAGAACAGGCCCAATCACTCAAAGCACCACCCCTAGTTACTCAGAATCGCTTCCTAGTGTTAGAAAACCAGAAAGAAAAAGAAACCCCAAACACAAAACTCAGAAAAAGGCCCCACGAGGAAAGCGGGGAGGAAGAAGGACACAGAAAAAGAGCAGCGATTTGAACAATATATTTAATCTGAGCAAAAAAGAATTAAATGTAGATGAATGTAACCTAATTAAAAATGGGCTGAACTTCGCACCAGTTGCCAAGGCGAACAGTTTCAATCTGTATATTGACGCGCACAAATACATTAGACAGTTAACCCTTAAAAAATTCTTTATTTCAAAAGATGCACAAACAAGGGAGGTAGTGAACAATAATGCTAACGCGAATATAGAGATGGATGAGTTCAAGCATTCAAACCTAAAAAATAAATCCAAATTCTATCCAAGCTGGGCGAAAGGCCATAACTTAGAAGTCTTCCATCAGAAAATCCAGGAGGACTTTGATAGACTAACCTCTGGTGCTACTAAGATAACTAAGAACAATCTAACCTTGAAAGAAAAAATCGCATTGCAAAACTTAGAGAAAGAAAAGGCTATTACATTCAAACAAGCAGATAAAGGGGGGGGGTAGTCATTATGGACACGGAATACTACAAGGGTGAAGCAGAGAGGATACTGTCGGATGACATCACCTATGCACGTCTGAAGACTAATCCCCACAGAGAATTCTGTGTAGAATTCCAAACTCTGCTAGACAGGGGCAGCTCAACAGGAGTCCTGAATGAAAAAGAATATGATTATCTAAATGTGAAATTCCCGGTTATGCCAATATTCTAATTTCTGCCCAAAATCCATAAGGACATTAAAGCACCACCAGGTAGACCCATTATCTCTGGGATAGGCTCGCTCACGTCTCGACTGTCGGAGTACATAGATCTATTTCTGCAGCCATACGTTGCGGAGATGCGGTCCTATCTCAGAGACACCACGCAAATTCTAAATATATTAGAACAGATAGATTGGCAAGAAGGCTATAAAATGCGCACCTGCGATGTGACTTCATTATACACGTCCATAAAACATGATGATGGAATTAAAGCCATCGAACGGACGCTAATAAATGATGCCACCGTTCACATAGAACAAAGACGCTTTATTTTAGAAAGTATTAATTTTATTCTTAAACACAACCTTTTTAATTTTGATGGAACATATTTTTTACAAAAGTGCGGAACAGCCATGGGTACAAAATTCGCACCGAGTTATGCCAACTTGTTCATGGACAGTTGGGAGACCGATACCATCTGGTCGGAACATGAATTCAGTGCGGATCTTGTGCTATGGCGGAGATACATCGATGATGTGTTTTTTATCTGGAGAGGCAACAATGAAACCTTAAATCACTTTCTGAATTACATTAACAATAATGAGAGGAACCTAGCTTTCACAACATGCATAGGGAATAATTCGGTAGACTTTTTAGATCTAACAATTTACATAGAAGATAATAGACTGAAGACTAAAACTTTCTTCAAAACAGTTGACTGCAATAATTACCTGCTTAACACTAGCTGCCACCATAAGAAATGGCTGAAAAACATACCCCCAGGACAGTTTCGCAGAATCAGGAGAAACTTTAGCGATGATCATGTTTATAGGGAACAATCCAATATTCTGAAGAACCGATTCATTGCAAAGAATTATGATAATGAAAAAATGGATACAGCAATAATAGATGTAGGGAAGCTTAAACGCAGCGACATTTTAAAAACCAATCCACCAAAACCTAGAGAGGAGTTTAATATTGCTTTCCTAACACAATATAGCCAAGATGCAGGGAGCATACAAAAGATCCTGAATAAACACTGGCATCTGCTACAGGGAGACCCCACCTTGAAAGAATACCTCCCAGAGAAACCCAAGGTTATCTATAAGAGGGCGGATAATATTAAAAGGAGGTTAGCACCAAGCCTCTTCCGGCCAGAAAGTAGGACAACAGGCCAGGACTTAAATTGGTTACAGAAAGTAAAAGGTTTCCACAGATGTAACACCTGTAAAGCCTGCAAACAGGGAACAAAAGAGAAAATTCAGTTTAGCTCTAAAGCAACAGGAGAACAGTTCAAAATTTCAAATTTCATCAACTGTAAATCTGAATTCATAGTCTATCTACTAAATTGCCCCTGTGGACTCCAGTATGTAGGGCGTACCAGCCGACCATTACGGGTACGCATTCTGGAGCACCTAGGGAACATTAGGCGGAAACTTATGACACATAGTGTATCAAAACATTTTGCACTACACCACCAAGGAGATCCATCTGGCCTTGAATTTAGGGGCATTGAGGTAGTCCCACCACATTGGAGGGGTGGAGACAGACTGACAACTTTATCAAGAAAATAAACTTTTTGGATTTATAAATTGAAAAGCTTGGCCCCCATAGGCCTCAATGTAGAGATAGACATTGCAGCTTTCCTTTAAACACACACTGATCCGTTTTCAATCCCCAAACCCCATTTTTTCCCCTACAATTTTGAATAGGAGTTCACGTCTTAAATATGAATCCACCACGAACCAGTCCTTGAAGACCAAATTGACGCATACCACCGTGGCAACTAATGAACAATATCATTTTTATAAATTGTATTGAAATAATATCTATTTTTGTCCAACTAGTTATTAATGTTCGAGTTCCCTAAAATCTATATTTTTTAGTTTTTCTAGTTATTTTAGAATTGTTTTTTATTTGTCTAAATGTGTATAAATTTGGGTGGCTACAGTGCCCACAGTCCTACAGCATCCTGTTACTAACATTAGTCACCATTAGGGAATAACTATGTCTTTGTAATTTCCAAACTAAGCCAAATTATGGCACCATTGTACAAGATCACCTTTACAAACTGTATTGAAGTTTAATCTATTTTTGTCCAAACAGCTATTAATGTTCAAGTTCCCTAAAAATCTGTAATATTTTTTAGATCTCTAATATATTTGGGTTATTACACTGCCCACATCCCAATAGCATTCTGTTACTAACATGAGTCACCATGAGAGAACTATGTCTATGTAGTTTCCAAACTCAGCCACATGATGGCACCATTGTACAACAAATGGAGAAAAGTTCACTGACAGCATAATGGTTTAAGTTAGGGGGGCGCAAACTTTTTTCCCTGCGCCCCCCTGACGGCTGTCCCCTCGCTCCCGCGCCCCCCCCAACCCCAACTTACCCGCGCTCCGGCGTAATGACGTCACGTTGCCATAGCAACGTGACGTCACATGACCTCGCAGCGTCATTTTGACGCCGCGTTGCCATGGCGACGCCGGGAGGAAGCCGCCGGAGCCACGGGTAAGTATGGTTTACAGAGGCCCTGCAGCTCCCCCGGCACTTAATTTAAGTGCCTTCGGGAAGCGCGCGGGGCCTCTGTAAACCCCGCGCCCCCCGTCGGCAGTCTCGCGCCCCCCCTGGGGGTCGCGCCCCACAGATTGCGCACCGCTGGTTTAAGTGATACAGCTCTCTGGCATAGAACCACTATAACAGGCTGTGTGAGCCCGCAAAGGTCCATAGGCTTAAGATTATTGATGATACTCACCACAATATAATGTTTCACACTGCGAATTGATGTTTGTTTTTTAAAACGTTTTTTAAACATTTTAAAATATTTATTAAAACAATGTTTGATTTTAATATATTGACACTAGAGAAATGTTTACAATAACAAGTATATTGTCCCTGTATCCAAGGGCTATGATCGGTTCGATTTACATTGACATTACATTAGTCTATTGGAAGTGGACAACTTTTAATGAAAGCCAGGTGTTTTACTAATTAATTAAATCGGGGCGCCTATATAGACTGCACACAATGAGCATCCGGCAGGAACCTGACGAAGCTTACTGCGAAACGCGTTGTTCCCTGCCGGAGCTCATTGAGAGAGGGACCCAGCCGACCGCAGGACATCCGGTATAGATCCTCTCTTCCGGTTCCACTGCCGGACGCGCCAGTGAGGAGTAACAACGGAGGAGGAGATCTTGCGGGATCAAACCACGCGGCCGACGCTGGGCAAAAGAAGTTACAATTCAGTGTGAGTGTGCTTTTTGTTTTTTTGTTTATTCACCTTGCTATATTTATATTTTTATATGCTTTTTCAACGTGTATGCTTGTTTATGCTCATGTCTCAAACTGTTACCAAATAAAGACCTGTTATATTGCTAACCCTGGTTTGCACACATTTTCTTGGTCTTTTGGGCAACGGGGAGAGGAGACACTCACACACTATACCTATTGGGGGATATTTTGCTGAGACGACTTCACACCACCTATACAGGCTGACATCACCCTCTGAGGGCAAGAACTCACATTAGGCCGTGTGAGTTTTATGTTTATTGGGACTCCACCATAGGAGTCTGCATTTACCCAATACAGTCTGCGTTGAGGGCGAAGTCTCACACAAGCCCGTGTGAGTCACTGAAACTATATGTTTATGTTTCATTTATTGTTTATTTAGTGGAATTCCACCATCACCCCTTCCTCCATTCCCCCCCACCCCCCCATCCCCCACATATGGGACACTAATACTGTGTTTTATTCCATTTTTATTCAACTTCATCCTGTTCCATCAACATTGTGAGGTCCATGAGTTTTGCGCTGACCGTCTTCACACTCCCATTGCCACGTTAAGAAGGACACGGGGTTCCCTTCTTCAAGGTCAAGCAGCAACAAAAAATCATCAAAAGGGCCAGTATATATTTTTATACTCTTTTACACCACAAAACACAATTTTTTATTTTTCTACATATTTTAATATATCAAAGGTGTTGTAGCATTTTTTTAGGTGTCGTCGCCCAGGAAGTTTTCCACCAAGCGGACTGCTGAATCCAGGGAAAATGCAGCGTGTCTTTTTACCCAGGAGCGGGAGGAGGGGGGCAGTATCTGTATGAACTGCTCGAGCACAAACTGTTCAAGGATCTCTGCCTTGTCATGTTTTCCCGGTTGTATCCACCTGGTCCATAAGTCTACTAAGCGGTGGGCTACGACCCGGGGTCTGTCTCGGTTTGTATATTTGACTGTCCGGAACCGCTGTCGGTAGGTCTCTGGCGTGAGGCCTTGGCGATCCAGAATAGCAGCCTTTAGTTTCTGGTAGTCCATGGCCTCGTCCGCTGGAAGAGCCTGGTAGGCCTGAGCTTCCCCTATGAGGAGTGGAGCCAGAGTCGTTACCCAGCGATCAACTGACCAGCCGTGGGCCGTGGCTACCCTTTCAAAAGTGAGGAGAAATGCCTCTGGGTCTTCGTTTGGCTTCATTTTAGGCAGCATCACCGGTGGGTTATTTGGAATCCCTGGTCTGCCTGGGGTTGGGCCTTCGACCAGCAGTTGGAGTAGCTTTTCCTCTCGCCGGGCCTGTTGCTCATATTGCTGGGCTTGTCGCTCAGCTTGCTGGGCTTGTCGCTCATCTTGCTGGGCTTGTCGCTCTGCTTGCTTCTCTGCTAGCTGGAGCTGTTGCTCAAGGAACTGAGAAAAAAAATTCTCCATTTTTTTTTGTGTGGCCCTTCAGATACAGGGGCCGTCCGACGTCCCACTTCTGACACCACCTGTGGCAGGACGGCCTGTAGCCGAGGTCAGGGAACAGTCCACACGTATAGTTTCAGGATAAATAAAATAAAAACGTTCAGTGGCTTTATTTCTCCACAGTAACATAACATGCGGGTACACTGTCCCTTTAACAAAATAAATCCTGCTCCACTTTGGGAGAAAAACTGACTAATAACACAGCAGACCTATCTAGCAGGCTGGCTGGCTAAACCAGAACCAAACCATAAGGGTACTTTAAGCAGTCAGTAAACAAATGAATAATCCTTACTTTAGTTGAAGTAGTCTTTGGTGAAATCCCTCTGGCTAAGGGCTCACGCAGCAGTGTGCTTCTCTCTCTCTCTCTCTCTCTCTGGCAGCTACTGCCAGTCACATGATCCTTTATCTAACCTTGCTGGCTCTCAGGTGTCAGCTAAAGAGTTCTGATTTCCTAACTTCCACCTGAGTTAACCCTTATGAGTGCTGGGTGAAGCACTCAGACATATGTCTCCCAGGCATAACTGATAGGAGTTGACTTCACTCTGTCACACGAGGAATACGAGGTTCACTCTCTTTTGGATTCTCGTCTATCCAGGGGTCAGCTCCAGTTTTTGGTGCAGTGGAAGGGCTTTGGCCCTGAAGAGAGATCCTGGGTTCCTTCAAAGGGCATTCATGCCCCGGCTCTTCTTAAGTCCTTCAGGAAAAAGTTTCCAGAGAAACCATTCTTGGACCGTCCTGAGGCCGTTC
>NC_134498.1:6155587-6178087 GCF_040206685.1 Ascaphus truei
TGCACCATTACATACATAGTTACATAGTTACATAGTAGATGAGGTTGAAAAAAGACGTACGTCCATCAAGTTCAACCTATGCTAAATTCAGACAACAGATACTTTATATCAATATCTATACTTACTTATTGATCCAGAGGAAGGCAAACAAAAAACCCCATTAAGGGGAAAAATTAATTCCTTCCTGACTCCAAGAATTGGCAATCGGATTAATCCCTGGATCAACATCCTTCCCATATATACTTATTTGGTATATCCCTGTATACCTTTCCCATCTAAAAAGATGTCCAACCTTTTTTTGAACAAATCTATTGTATCTGCCATCACAGTCTCCATGGGTAATGAATTCCACATTTTAACTGCCCTTACTGTAATGAACCCTTTCCTTTGTTGCTGGTGAAATTTCCTTTCCTCCAACCTTAAGGGATGGCCCGAGTCCTTTGTACTGCCCGTGGGATGAATAGTTCTTTTGAAAGCTCCTTGTATTGTCCCTGAATATATTTGTATATAGTTATCATATCCCCTCTTAGACGCCTCTTTTCTAATGTAAATAAATCCAATATAGCTAGCCTCTCCTCATAAGTTACAATGTCCATCCCCTTTATTAATTTGGTGGCTCTTCTCTGCACTCTCTCTAGTTCCATAATGTCTTTTCTTAGGATTGGTGCCCAAAATTGTACTCCATATTCAAGGTGTGGTCTTACTAATGCTTTGTAAAGGGGCATAATTATGTCTACTTCCCTTCCATCCATTGCCCGTTTGATGCAAGATAAGATCTTGTTTGCCTTTGCAGCTACTGCATGACATTGGGCACTATTGCTAAGCCTGCTGTCTACAAGCACTCCTAAATCCTTCTCCTTCAAGTATTCCCCCAATATATCTCCATTTAATTTGTAAGTCGCCTTTTTATTCTTGCATCCCAAATGCATAACGGTACTGATACCTCTATATATATATATATATTGCGCGCGCGCACACACATATAACGTTTTATCCAACTTTTTCATTTATCATTTGTAGAGAAAATGAACAATGTCGCCAGAAGTGCTATTTTTCAAAATGTAACATCTCTACTAATTAGTGTAAAATGATACTTCATATAAAGCAGGTTATGGGACCAGTATAAAATGACCTTCATGTTTCTTATCACATCCCAGTATATGGATACTTTCTATTATCACAAGCTGCTAACATGTGACAGGGCTCAGAGTCTAAGCCCAGAATGTGACATACAGAACATTCTCATTCTAAATTTCAAAAAATATTGTGTTGATTTCTGACCTGACTGCTGTGGTTACAGCTCAACCACTCTGTTCTACTGTATGTCACCACTTTCTGCCACAACCAGCTGACGGTGGATCTGCAAGGAGTTCAACCCTCATTGGCATCACATCTGTGACTTGGTTGACGTATCATTTCTCCAGCATTTTATTGTATTGTTTTTAAATAGATTATATTTATTTAGTTGAATAGATATTTATTTAGTTTAATAGATATTTATTTAGTTTAATAGATTATATTTCTAAGTTTAATAAGTTATATTTCTTAGTTTAATAAGTTATATTTCTTAGTTTAATAAATTATATTTCTTAGTTTAATAAGTTATATTTCTTAGTTTAATAAATTATATTTCTTAGTTTAATAAGTTATATTTCTTAGTTTAATAAGTTATATTTCTTAGTTTAATAAATATTATTTCTCAGTTTAATAAGTTATATTTGTTAGTTTAATAAGTTATATTTGTTAGTTTAATAAATTATATTTCTTAGTTTAATAAGTTATATTTCTTAGTTAATAGATTATATTTGTTAGCACAGTAGATTATATTTACTAGTATTTAAGTCTCCCCCTCAGTGCCCCATTAGGACCCGTGCGCATATTTCATATCTTTTCGGAGTTGCTTATTTTTTAGACCCTCGGAGCCGAAACCTAAAGGGGTCAGCTAAGAAAGTTCGGATCAAGAGGAACCGCACAGCTTAAAGACAGAACATTTCCAAGGGAGATGGAGACAATTTGGGTAAGATTTGATTAAAGGACAACCTTTGGGGAAGGAAAGGGTGACGGGGGAGTCTAAGAGGGGGGTGAGAGAGCAAGGTGGTGTGTCAGATTGGGGCCGAGCAAGAGAACGCAAAAATGATGGGGATTTGCTGCACACCAAAAAAAAACAATAAGTAGTGATACTTTTACCGGTGCCCCTTCGTCTCAGGGAAGACCGGCATTTCGTCCAATGGATACAATAAGATTGATGGGAAAGGGCACACGGATTTGAATAAAAAAAGATAATTTATTGTGCCACAGACTACAATGTTTCGGCTGCTGGCCTTTCTTTGCTGGATTTAGTGGGTTTAGCCACTTTACCTCAGAAAGGCCAGCAGGCCGAAATGTTGTTGTCTATGGCAGTGCAAGAGAAAACAAGTTGGGGGGGGTGGGTTCTCGCAAGGTCGCCGACCCATGGGTGAGTGTCCCAGGTGGAAACTAGTCCTGGACCCCGGGAAAGCTGTCTGTGGCCCATACAAGCTGAGTAACATGTAGAAAGGACACATGTATGTTCAGAATGAGTTAGCATGGTATTTTGAGAGGCACCATAGCAGGTCAGTGCAAGTCAGTGCAGAGCACTGCAAGGTCAGTCAATATGAGGAAGGGTTGGAGGAGTTGGAGGGTCCCAGAATATCTCTTAAAGCAGGGGTGCGCAAATCGAGGGGCACGACATTTTCTTGGGAGGAGGGGCTCGGCGCTTACAGAGGCCCCTCGCTCTTCCCCACAGCATTTAAATTAAATGCCGGAGATCGCGAGCAAGGCCTCTGTAAGTTCCCTTTCCTTGTCTCCGGCGGCTTCTGGCGACAGCAACGTGGCGTCACATGATGTGGCATTGCCATAGCAACGTGATATCACATGACGTCGTTACATCAGAACGTCGGGGACAAGGTGGGGAAGGTGGAGGGGGGAGCAGGGGGAAAAGGTTGTGCAACCCTGTCTTAAAGCATTGTCCTGCATACAGATCAGAGGCCAAGAATGGATATGGATATCCGATGTGAAGCCGGAAATAAGACAGAAAAGACCGTTTCGGGGGAAGAAGGTGAGTGATGAAATAGCCGTCACTGTGTAACTCTTCCAATTACCTGCAACTTCATGCAGAGAAATAGCAACGCTTGTTTTTAACGTGCTAAGCGCCTAATGGGGAATTCAACTGCTGAGAAGTTAAGGGAGTTACTAACCCAAACTCAGCGACGTTTCTGTGTCTCTGTGATAACTCCCCCAGGACATGCTTGAAAACCAGAGGTAACTCAATGTATTTTTGATAAATAGAAACATGACCTTCTGGGGAGGGGTATATAATGGGTACTGGGCCTGGTGAGGTGGGTATAACGGGTACTGGGCCTGGTGAGGTGGATATAACGGGTATTTGCCCTGTGGAGGGCGGTATAACGTGGTATTGGGGATGGGGTATAAGTGGCACAGGAGCTCTTGCGATACAGAGTATCACTGTCCCTGGTTACAAACACTTCATGCCTCCTGCAGATCAGGACACGCACGAAGGTGGTGCCCTTTGTGCCACCAGACGACGAGGCGGGCTACGAGGCGGACGACGAGGCATACGACAAAGCGGGCGTCAAGTGGAACAATGAGGTGGGCTACAAGGCGGCCGATGACGCAGACGTGGTGTACGATGACCAAGGAGCATACGACAGGTGTGGCCGGATCTGCTGCTTCACCTTTTTTAGGCGGAGGAGAAGACCCCGGGAGCAGGTAGGAGAATACGAGAGGTGCGGACAAATCTGCTGCTTCAACTTTTTTAGGCGGAGAAGAAGCCAGGAGCAGGTAGCAGAGGAGCCAGGGCGTAGATACAGGGGTTTTCTAGGGGCCCTGAGAAGTTGGTTTGACCGCAGGAGAGGCAGATAAGATCAGGAAGGCTGCGGGAGGGGCAGGTACTAGAGGGAGATAGGGATATTGAGATTGGGATAGTGAGAGCGAACAAGGAGCAGGGCCGGAGCACGGGTTTCATGCACCCGAGGCGAAACTTAAAATTTGTGCCCCAGTTGTATAAAAAATAATAAGATAAATAAAATAATAAAATAAACAGTGGCGTAGCTATCGTGGCTGCAGGGGGTGCGACCGCACCCCAGCGCGACGCAAAATAAAAATAAAAGGGCGCCAAAATACTGGATAAAAAAAAGAATAATAATTTAAAAAAAAAGATAAATAAATAAAATAATAAGAGGAAAAAATAATAATGATTATTAATGCGCCCCTAGGACCTCTGCGCGCTAGGCGACCGCCTAATGGCCGGCCGGCCCTGCGAGGTATGCGGGAGGAAAAGGGGTGAATGGGATAGATATGCAGGGGGATGGGGGAGCAGGTGAGTTATACACAGGGGCACAAGGGCCCCATCACCCGCATCTCTATATACCGAGTGTGCCCCTGTGTATAACAACGCTGATCTGTGCTGCTCCATCTGATCTCACTGCGCAGTGATCCAGGGACCATCCGATCGCCATTTAATGGGGTCAGGAAGGAATTTTTTCCCCCATTGCACAGCAGGGGTTATGTTTCGCCTTCCTCTGGATCACAGCAACAAACTACCCTTTGTGCATGAATTATCAGTGAGATCTTTATACACCCTGCAGGGGTCTTCACCCCTTTGCTGCCGGAGGGGCCTGCAATGCATTGCTCTGCGTGTTACTATATCGCTCTGCAATGTGCTGCAGGCCCCTCCCAGCAAAGAGATTCATTATTTCAATAAAATACTCTCTTTAATCAAACCTATGTGTAGTGTCTTTTCTATCCGTTGTATCTATTGCTAACAGCTCAGTGATTCTTCCCCAGGACGCTGCACTAGTGTCACGCTGCCAAGCCCGGGTGTGAGGGAGATTTATAGGGTCACATATACACTTCTGCCAAAACACAAGTGCAAGATCTGTCATATCTTTTATTACACAAAACGGTTTCTAAAAAGGTAAAAAGAACATACATGGGATTCTGCTACAAATATCTCTTTAATTACAAACCAATTTGCAAATCATTCAGATTAGAGTCGAGCGAAAAGAAAGGGTTAAGTATCTCATGTACAGTATATGCAGTGTAGGCTGTTCTGCAGCATTACATGCAGGGGGCAAAGGTTAGGAGATATAAGTAATGCTGATCTCAGAGCTGACCGGCTGACCTGCTCTACTGGCTGACCGGCTGACCTGCTCTACCGGCTGACCTGCTCTACTGGCTGACCGGCTGACCTGCTCTACTGGCTGACCGGCTGACCTGCTCTACAGGCTGACCTGCTCTACTGGCTTACCAGCTGACCTGCTCTACTGGCTGACCGGCTGACCGGCTGACCTGCTCTACTGGCTGACCGACTGACCTGCTCTACCGGCTGACTGGCTTCCCTTCTTTCAGCTAAATGACCTGAATTGTGGCCCCTGTATCTCCCAATTAAAGCTGCAGTTCAGGCAATATCCTGCATGTGTGGTTTTTTTTAATAAAATCAGTTCTGTATTAAGAAAAAATACTTTTAGCATTTTCTGTTTTAAAAAACAACAACTTTGAAAGACCAATTTTCTTGTATTCTAGTTTAACAGCCATTTGCTAAGGCACTGCCCCTTCATGTCCTGTTACAAGCCCTGGCACACCCCTTTGTCAGCCCTGCCCTCCCTCTAGCACATATCAGTGCAGGAGTGCTCATGAATATTCATGAGCTTCCACTGAGTGACAGAAGCAGAAGAGAAACAGATCCCTTCACTAATTATGTCACCAAATCTCGCCTATCAATACATGGAGAACGAATTGACCTGCAGCTATACAGTTCTTTAGGTAATTAGAGATTGCCCACATGAAACTATTAAAGTAAAAAAATAAATAAAATGAAAAAAAAAGACTGAACTGCAGCTTTAAACGTTTTATTGGCGTATTCTTGTTTGACTCGTTCTATACAGACATTTTCTATATATTCATTGTGGGATTTGATAACATCTGTAAGATCTCTCAGAATATCACATTCTGTACGTTTGTGTTGAAGATTTTTCCATTCTCAATTTACTTAATATTAGTTTTTGGCTTCAATTATTTATATCGAGTCCAAAATACCTTTATACAGAATGCTGTTCCCCTTAGCCCACAAATGCTGCTTCATTAAAGCCCATGGGTGGCACTTTATGCATTCTCAAACTTTTAGGCAACATCCCTAATTTCCAAAAGTGGGATAAAATCTGTACATATTTAAATGGTTAATTTTTCCATTTTTCCATTGTGACAAAATATAAATTTTCTTACTCAGACTCCTAAATCCCTCCCCAAATATATCCGTTTCACATAAAAGTGTGTGCGCTTCTCCTTCCGTCTAACTGGCACGTCGTCCTTACGGGCGCCACTCCGTGTAACTCCACACTGCCCTCCAGTGGCAAAAGAAATAAGATACATTTACTATACTCGTCTGGCAGCTGCTCCCGTATAAGGTGGGTAACTCTGTATTAGGGGTCTTGGTAGACTATATTTTATACTTATGTCGGATAGATGAGGAATTAATATTCCTAACGGGTTATTGTGAGAGGCCTTAGATCTTATCCTATGTGCACGCAGCCCTCGCCTCTCTGACCTTGAACACATACTTCAATCTGATTTTTGAGACTTGAAACTGGATTTCCCAAAACAAACTGATTTTAAACACTGACAAGACTGTAACAATGGTATTTGGGACCAGAGCTAAATTGCTAAAGCTGCCAATGACAGAGCTTCAGATAAAAACCAGCTCTAAAACCATCCTAGCCCCTGTTACTTGTTTGAAATATCTGGGCATTCAACTCCCATTTAACATTTGGGTTGCACATTGATACCCTGACATCCAAATCCTATGCCAAACTAGGTGTACTTTAAAGGAACAAATCCTCCCTAAGGCCCTCATGCAGTAAGCAGCGATAAGCCACTTATCACCAGCATATTGCCAAAAAAGCCACACTGATACACACACACATACACACAGATACACACACACATACACACAGATACACACACACTGATACACACACACACACACACACACACACACACACACACACACACACACACACACACACACACACACACACACACACACACACACACACACACACACACACACACACACTGAAACACACACACTGAAACACACACACACACACACTGAAACACACACACACACACACTGAAACACACACACACACACTGAAACACACACACACACACACACTGATACACACATACACACACACACTGATACACACACACACACACTGACACACACACACACACACACACACACACACACACACACACACACACACACACACACACACACACACACACACAGATACACACAGATACACACACACACACACAGATACACAAACACACAGAGATACACACACACACCCACACACACAGATACACATACACACACACACACACACACACTGATACACATACACACACACACAGATACACATACACACACACACACACACACACACACACAGATACACACACACACACACACACACACACACACACACACACACACACAGACACACTGATACACACACACACACACACACACTGATACACACACACACACACACACTGATACACACACACACACCCACTGATACACACCCACTGATACACACACACACACACACACACACACACACACACTGATACACACTGATACACACACACACACACACACTAATACACCCACACCCACTAATACACCCACACCCACACCCACCCACTGATTCACACACACACACACACACACACCCACACACACTGATACACACACACACACTGAAACACACACACACACACACACACACACACACACACACACACACACACACACTGATACACACACACACTGATACACACACACACACACACTGATACACACACACACACACACACACACACACACACACACACACACACACTGATACACACACACACACACTGATACACACACACACACACACACTGATACACACACACACACACACACACACACACACACACACACACACACACACACACACACACACACACACACACACACACACACACAGATACACACACACACACACACACACACACTGATACACACACACTGATACACACACACACAATGAAACACACAGAGATACACCCCGCCTCCCCCTGCACCGCCTGCGACCGCGCAGCAACCACTGCCCGCCCCCGAGCCCATCTCTCACACCAAGGGGACGGGGGGGAAGTGAGCGCCGGGGAGCAAAGCTGTGAGCGACGGGGGACAAAGCTGTGAGCGCCGGGGGGGCAAAGGTGGGAGCGCCGGGGGGCAAAGCTGCGAGCGCCAGGGGGACAAAGCTGTGAGCGCCGGGGGGGCAAAGGTGGGAGCGCCGGGGGGCAAAGGTGGGAGCGCCGGGGGGGGGCAAAGGTGGGAGCGCCGGGGGGCAAAGTTGGGAGTGCCGATGGGGCAAAGGTGGGAGCGCCGGGGGGCAAAGGTGGGAGCGCCGGGGGGCAAAGGTGGGAGCGCCGATGGGGCAATGGTGGGAGCGCCGATGGGGAAATGGTGGGAGCGCCGGGGGGGCAAAGGTACAAGGTGGTACAAAGGTAGGCGCACCCCCGCTACCACCTCCTATTACCCCCCCTGGCTGGGACCCGGGACAGAAAGGGGACACTGACCGCGAACAGAGGAGCCGGGAGCGGGAAGACACGTGTGCTCTGCACAAAGCGGAAGTCCCGCCCCCGGCTTCCTCTGACCTGCCTGCAACCAATCCCCTGCGGGCCGGCCGGCATTCTAAGTCCCGCCCCCGGCATCATCATTCATCCAATCCCCTGCGGGCCGGCCGGCATTCTAAGTCCCGCCCCCGGCATTCTCCTTCATTCAGTCTCCCCGGCAGCATTCACACACACACATAGAAAATACTTACCGGCCGCCGCATTCTCCTCACCGCCGCTGCCCCGCAATACCGGGACCAGGGACAAAAACCGGGACATAACCGGGACGGAGCTAAAATCGGGACAGGGCAGAAAAAAACGGGACTGTCCCGGCAAAACCGGGACGAATGGTCACCCTACTTACAGACTATTCACTTGAGTGGACCATAAAGTGTCTTATAGAGGGAACTCTAAGGTGTCTTAAGATGCATTAAGATATATTATGTATGTAAATATTTATTTATATAGCGCTTTATAAGAGAGGCAATACAGTACAGAGAATTGTAGTACAATAAGTGCAACAAACAAAATCAGACAATAGGAAAGGAAATCCCTGGCCTGCAGAGCTTACAGTCTTAATGCTAGATCCATATAACTCTGTTGTGTTTACGCTAATAACGGGACATTCCTGAAATTGGTACCTGACCCTGTGTGGTAGGCAGAGACACAGGGGCAGTGCCTGCCAATATCATAAAGAGCAGTGCACTTCCTATTTAGTAGAAGTGTGTGTCAGAGTTAAGAGTTCAGTCCAGAGTTAGAGTCTGCTGAGTCTGTCACCTGGCTGGCCCAGGGTGACAGAGAGAGCCTATATCAATTGGCCGTTGGAGAAGGGGAGCCATCAGCCTCTGAGTAGAGCTGATGCAACCTTAGTTAGGGAGGTGGACCAATTCCTCTCACCCTGTTTAGGGGGCGAGGGAAGAGCTAGCCCCACCCTGGGTGCCCTTGACCTGGGGTGGTGGCAGGGACACAGAGACCATCCTGAGGGAGAGCAGTCCTGTGTGGAGGAAGACACCCTGTACCTGATAGACAGTCTTGTTGCTGCTATTCTGCTGCTGTGAATAAAGAGCTGCGGCTGCTTTTAAAGATATACAGTGTGAGACTGGAATCTCTCATCCCCGAGGGGGGGGGGGGGGGACTCTCTGGAAGGATTCCACCCGTATTCCTGGGGCTCAGAGATGGAGGCGCTGCACCATTACATACATACAGCTAAACCCCGTTATAACGCGGTCCTCGGGGTCCACCCCGAGACCACCGCGTTAGTAACGGGGTCGCGCTAATTTAAAAAAAAAAAAAATGGCCGCCGCATCAGCGCATATTCATCCCGCGGGACAGGAGATGGGAGCGGGGATGACCCTCTGGTCCCCGCTTCCCCCTGTCACCGCGGGACAGGAGATGGGAGCGGGGATGTCCCTCCGGTCCCCGCTTCCCCCTGTCACCGCGTGACAGGCCGCGGGATGGGAGGGGGGATGCCCCTCTGGTCCCCGCTTCAGGAGGAGCAGAGGGAACTGGCAGGGAACATCCACACCTCACGAGCCGCACAGCGCATGCGCATGCGCACGGCGAACGTGAGGGGTGCCTAAAGTGATCGCTGTCGGGATGTGCTGCTTTGGAGACAGGTAAGCACAGTCTCCGGAAGACCGCTAATCCCCCCCCCCCCCGCCGCAGCACAGGGCCCTCGCGCAGCAGTACAGGGCCCGCCGTAGCGCAGGGTCGTCCTGCCACTCAGCCGCAGCGCAGGGCCCCGCCACCCCCCCACAGCATAATGACGTCCCACCCCCCGCCCCGGGCCGTAACACCAGCCTAGAGGGGAGGGGGACACACCGGACGCTCGGACACCCTTACCCCTGGCTGTGAGGGGGTTAATGTTGAAGAGGCACCACAGAGGTTGGGTTACCTTGCTGTGTGTGTGTGTGTGAGCAGTGTGCAGTGTGTGTCAGTGTGAGCAATGAGCAGTGTGTCAGTGTGTGCAGTGTGAGCAATGAGCAGTGTCTGTGCAGTGTGTGTCAGTGTGAGCAGTGTGTGCAGTGTGCAGTGTGCAGTGTGCAGTGTGTGACAGTGTGAGCAGTGTGTGTGCAGTGTCAGTGTGAGCAGTGTGTGTGCAGTGTGTGCAGTGTGAGCAATGAGCAGTGTGTGTGCAGTGAGTGTGTGCATTTTTTTTAAAAACGGGAGCCACGGGAAAACCGCGTTATAACCGAATCGCGGTATAGCGAGGCGCGTTATAACGGGGTTTAGCTGTAGTTACATAGTTACATAATAGATGAGGTTGAAAAAAGACGTACGTCCATCAAGTTCAACCTATGCTAAATTCAGACAACAGATACTTTATTCTATATCTATACTTACTTATTGATCCAGAGGAAGGCAAACAAAAAAACCCCATTAAGGGGAAAAATTAATTCCTTCCTGACTCCAAGAATTGGCAATCGGATTAATCCCTGGATCAACATCCTTCCCATATATACTTATTTGGTATATCCCTGTATACCTGTCCCATCTAAAAAGATGTCCAACCTTTTTTTGAACAAATCTATTGTATCTGCCATCACAGTCTCCATGGGTAATGAGTTCCACATTTTAACTGCCCTTACTGTAAAGAACCCTATCCTTTGTTGCTGGTGAAATTTCCTTTCCTCCAACCTTAAGGGATGGCCCCGAGTCCTTTGTACTGCCCGTGGGATGAATAGTTCTTTTGAAAGCTCCTTGTATTGTCCCTGAATATATTTGTATATAGTTATCATATCCCCTCTTAGACGCCTCTTTTCTAATGTAAATAAATCCAATATAGCTAGCCTCTCCTCATAAGTTAGAATGTCCATCCCCTTTATTAATTTGGTGGCTCTTCTCTGCATTCTCTCTAGTTCCATAATGTCTTTTCTTAGGATTGGTGCCCAAAATTGTACTCCATATTCAAGGTGTGGTCTTACTAATGCTTTGTAAAGGGGCATAATTATGTCTACTTCCCTTCCATCCATTGCCCGTTTGATGCAAGATAAGATCTTGTTTGCCTTTGCAGCTACTGCATGACATTGGGCACTATTGCTAAGCCTGCTGTCTACAAGCACTCCTAAATCCTTCTCCATCAAGGATTCCCCCAATATATCTCCATTTAATTTGTAAGTCGCCTTTTTATTCTTGCATCCCAAATGCATAACCTTACATTTATCTGTATTAAACCTCATTTGCCATTTACCTGCCCACGTTTCCAGTCTCTCCAAGTCCTTCTGAAGAGAAATTTCATCCTGCTCTGATGAGATGGAGGCATTCACCCCAGAAACCTGATCCTGTCATCCCCCATACCATCGCGGGAGACTCAGGCCCCCCTGTTGCCAGCAGGTATGCACCACACTCAGACACGTAGCCAGACCCTAGTACAGAGGAGGGGGGCCCGATCTGCGATTGGCCCAGCCAGGGCATTATTGGCCAGGAATGCCCAGTTCGGAGGGGATTACTACTTCAAAATGTATTTGATTCGTAACAACATCAAAAAACTCTAATACCAATAACTAACAACCACAGACAATGATAATCTAAACCGTCAAATAAAATGTCTACGGCCCTTGTTCAAGCATGTTTGCGGTACTTACCAGATAAATCAGTGCCTGCAATCCACGACTGTATCCGCCTCTCCGAGCGTCTGAAAGCAATCCAGCGTTCCTGGTGTGTGGCTGAAGAGGTGAGGGACTCCCTCCTCTCAAACAGAAAAGAAGAGCAAAAAATAGAGTTGGAACATACCTATCATACAGGGATGAGAGAGAGAGACAGAGAATGAGAGAGAGACAGAGAATGAGAGAGAGACAGAGAATGAGAGAGAGACAGAGAATGAGAGACAGAGAATGAGAGAGAGACAGAGAATGAGAGAGAGACACAGAGAGAGAGAGACAGAGAATGAGATAGAGACAGAGAGAGGGACATAGGGAGAGAGAGACACAGAGAGAGAGAGACAGACACAGAGAGAGAGAGAGACAAAAGTAATGTACTGTATAACCATTATACCGTACCGTACCCCCTAGTATTCGTGTAATCATTGTCCCACACCCCCTTTTACTCACGCTTTGGCAATACTGAAATGTTCTTTTGACAGAGACACAGAGAGAAACAGAGACACACAGAGAGAGACAGAGACACAGAGAGAGAGACAGAGACACAGAGAGAGAGACAGAGAGAGATAGAGACACACAGAGAGAGACAGAGACACACAGAGAGAGACAGAGACACAGAGAGAGAGAGAGAGAGAGAGAGACACGGGCCTATTTACTATGCGTCGATAAGGCTGCGTCTATAGTATTTCAGACGGAGGGAAGGCACACACGCTGCAATACACTTGCTGAAGCCTGAGCTTTTTTATGGCTTTGCAGGGTATGCAGCGGGTGCGATTGGGGGCGTGGCAATAAATATTTGGAGGCGTGGCAATAACGTTCCGGCGTGGACGTCACTTCCCTACCTCACATCCCGATCCACCGGCATTTTTTCAGATGCAGCATCTGAAGCACTGTGCAGACAAGAAGAAAAATGCACACAATGCGCACCAGAGATTAAAATATAGTAAATTATTTATTAATAAAACAAGAAATAACCGAGGAGGATCCAACCCCACCTCAGTACTTTCTTCTCGTTGCTATTGCCACACTATACTGCACCGACACACTTTATTCGAGCAAATACCCGGTATGTACCTGGCAGATACCTGGAATGCGCCACTCCTCACCTCTGACAAGCCCCGTTGCATTTGCCTTCCCAGCCTGGGTTCATGCCTGGCTGACGGGCGGCTGATCTGTTAAATGATAATGATTAGGATTTAATAGGCTGCAATGCTTCGCGTGTCTACCAGATGGCATAAATTCATGAATTGTAATGCAGTATATATATATATACTGTGCAGTATTACAGCCAGCGGGAATAAAATGCTTCAATCCCTGCTTGGAAAATAACTCAATGCACTCGGGCAGAAAACAGTCACAAACCTCAATACACCCGGGTATACCCGAATTCGTGGGACTAGCCGAGCTCGAATAAAGTGTGTCGCCAGTGTACGTCCTGACGCCGGAAGGGAAGTTGGTACGCGACTAAGACGAGACACCGGATTTACAGAGTGGAACCACAACATACCACAGATTGCTGGAGGACCACACTGCGAGGGGCGCAGCCTATCGAGTTTCCCGGTCATCGTCCAAAGTCTGGAGCTGCGGATTGACCACCGGATTACCACGGAGCCCGAGCCTGTCTCACACAATGCTTTTACCAAACGGGCGTTTGTGAGTTTGCTATTTTTATCTTGTCCAGGAAATGAAATTGTTAAACCGAATTTACACATGGAGCGGGCGCTTTCTCTTCTTTTTTTTGTTTAGATATCTATCGAGGAGGTGGTTGTTTCCCTGAAGAGAGCTGCCAGGGCTCCAGAGGACGCCCGAATTGGATCCTTTTATGATTGAGTTATAACATAGCTATTAGAGCTAGGTTTCTGGACTTTTATTGTGTTTAGGCAGAGTGTTTATTATTATTTTATTACAGCTACTTTTTAGTAATTGCACTGTTATTAATTCTGACCACTAATTCTCACTGCCATTATAATCTCTCTCTAGCCACAACCAAATTGCTATATCAGCTATATTATTTATTGGTTATACCAGGGGAGCACAAACTTTTGCAGCTCGCCCCCCTGCCGGTGCTCGCGCCCCCCCCCTTACCTTGATGCGGCGTCATGTGACCTGCAGCGGCATTTGACGAGGGTGACGTCACATGACCCCGCGGCGTAATTTAACATACTGTGCTATATCTATGCACACACAGCTGTCTCTAAGCATAAAACACATCCACACCGGGGGAAGGACCAGCACAGATAACATTCCAAGAGACACTGTTTTTAAGTATACCTTTTGCTTGCTTCATTCATTGTAACATCGCCGGAAGAAGAGATCAGTGTATCTCGAAAGCTCGCACAAATAAAAGCATTTCGTTAGCCACAGAACGGTATCATCTATTTATTTTTTGATTATTGAAGCTCGGCTAACACGGTACTGATACCTCTATATATACAGGCATACCCCGCATTAACGTACGCAATGGGACCGGAGCATGTATGTAAAGCGAAAATGTACTTAAAGTGAAGTACTACCTTTTCCCCACTTATCGATGCATGTACTGTACTGCAATCTTCATATACGTGCATAACTGATGTAAATAACACATTTGTAACAGGCTCTATAGTTTCCCCCCTTGCGCACAGCTTCGATACAGGTAGGGAGCCAGTATTGCTTTTCAGGACGTGCTGACAGGCGCATGCGTAAGCTGCCGTTTTCCTATTTAGCGATATGTACTTACTCGCGAGTGTACTTAAAGTGAGTGTCCTTAAACCGGTGTATGCCTGTATATATAGCAGGTTATGGGACCCAGTATAAAATGACCTTCATGTTTCTTATCACATCCCAGTATATGGATACTTTCTATTATCACAAGCTGCTAACATGTGACAGGGCTCAGAGTCTGAGCCCAGAATGTGACATACAGAACATTCTCATTCTAAATTTCAAAAAATATTGTGTTGATTTCTGACCTGACTGCCGTGGTTACAGCTCAACCACTCTGTTCTACTGTATGTCACCACTTTCTGCCACAACCAGCTGACGGTGGATCTGCCAGGAGTTCAACGCTGATTGGCATCACATCTGTGGCTTGGTTGACGTATCATTTCTCCAGCTTTTAATTGTATTGTTTTTAAATAGATTATATTTATTTAGTTGAATAGATATTTATTTAGTTTAATAGATATTTATTTAGTTTAATAGATTATATTTCTAAGTTTAATAAGTTATATTTCTTAGTTTAATAAGTTATATTTCTTAGTTTAATAAATTATATTTCTTAGTTTAATAAGTTATATTTCTTAGTTTAATAAGTTATATTTCTTAGTTTAATAAAATATATTTGTTAGTTTAATAAGTTATATTTCTTAGTTTAATAAGTTATATTTGTTAGTTTAATAAATTATATTTCTTAGTTTAATAAGTTATATTTCTTAGTTAATAGATTATATTTGTTAGCACAGTAGATTATATTTACTAGTATTTAAGTCTCCCCCTCAGTGCCCCATTAGGACCCGTGCGCATATTTCACATCTTTTCGGAGTCGCTTATTTTTTAGACCCTCGGAGCCGAAACCTAAAGGGGTCAGCTAAGAAAGTTCGGATCAAGAGGAGCCGCACAGCTTAAAGACAGAACATTTCCAAGGGAGATGGAGACAATTTGGGTAAGATCTGATTAAAGGACATCCTTTGAGGAAGGAAAGGGTGACGGGGGAGTCTAAGAGGGGGGTGAGAGAGCAAGGTGGTGTGTCAGATTGGGGCAGAGCAAGAGAACGCAAAAATGATGGGGATTTGCTGCACACCAAAAAAAAACAATAAGTAGTGATACTTTTACCGGTGCCCCTTAGTCTCAGGGAAGACCGGCATTTCGTCCAATGGATACAATATGATTGATGGGAAAGGGCACACGGATTTGAATAAAAAAAGATAATTTATTGTGCCACAGACTACAATGTTTCGGCTGCTGGCCTTTCTTTGCTGGATTTAGTGGGTTTAGCCACTTTACCTGAGAAAGACCAGCAGGCCGAAATGTTGTTGTCTATGGCAGTGCAAGAGAAAACAGGTTGGGGGGGTGGGTTCTCGCAAAGTCGCCGACCCATGGGTGAGTGTCCCCGGTGGAAACTATCCCTGGACCCCGGGAAAGCTGTCTGTGGCCCATACAAGCTGAGTAACATGTAAAAAGGACACATGTATGTTCAGAATGAGTTAGCATGGTATTTTGAGAGGCACCATAGCAGGTCAGTGCAAGTCAGTGCAGAGCACTGCAAGGTCAGTCAATATGAGGAAGGGTCCGATGGAGGAGTTGGAGGGTCCCAGAATATCTCTTAAAGCAGGGGTGCGCAAATCAAGGGGCACGACATTTTCTTGGGAGGAGGGGCTCGGCGCTTACAGAGGCCGCTCGCTCTTCCACACAGCATTTAAATTAAATGCCGGAGATCGCGCGCAAGGCCTCTGTAAGTTCCCTTTCTTTGTCTCCGGCGGCTTCTGGCGCCAGCAACGTGGCGTCACATGATGTGGCATTGCCATAGCAACGTGATATCACATGACGTCGTTACATCAGAACGTCGGAGACAAGGTGGGGAAGGTGGAGGGGGGAGCAGGGGGAAAAGGTTGTGCAACCCTGTCTTAAAGCATTGCCTTGCATACAGATCAGAGGCCAAGAATGGATATGGATATCCGATGTGAAGCCGGAAATAAGACAGAAAAGACCGTTTCGGGGGAAGAAGGTGAGTGATGAAATAGCCGTCACTGTGTAACTCTTCCAATTACCTGCAACTTCATGCAGAGAAATAGCAACGCTTGTTTTTAACGTGCTAAGCGCCTAATGGGGAATTCAACTGCTGAGAAGTTAAGGGAGTTACTAACCCAAACTCAGCGACGTTTCTGTGTCTCTGTGATAACTCCCCCAGGACATGCCTGAAAACCAGAGGTAACTCAATGTATTTTTGATAAATAGAAACATGACCTTCTGGGGAGGGGTATATAATGGGTACTGGGCCTGGTGAGGTGGGTATAACGGGTACTGGGCCTGGTGAGGTGGGTATAACGAGTACTGGGCCTGGGGAGGGGCGTATAACAGGGTACTGGGCCTTGGGAGGGTTGTATAACTGGGTACTGGGCCTGGGGAGGTGGGTATAACGGGTATTTGCCCTGTGGAGGGCGGTATAACGTGGTATTGGGGATGGGGTATAAGTGGCACAGGAGCTCTTGCGATACAGAGTATCACTGTCCCTGGTTACAATCACTTCATGCCTCCTGCAGATCAGGACACACACGAAGGTGGTGCCCTTTGTGCCACCAGACGACGAGGCGGGCTACGAGGCGGACGACGAGGCATATGACAAAGCGGGCGTCAAGTGGAACAATGAGGTGGGCTACAAGGCGGCCGATGACGCAGATGTGGTGTACGATGACCAAGGAGCATACGACAGGTGTGGCCGGATCTGCTGCTTCACCTTTTTTAGGCGGAGGAGAAGACCCCGGGAGCAGGTAGGAGAATACGAGAGGTGCGGACAGATCTGCTGCTTCACCTTTTTTAGGAGGAGAAGAAGCCAGGAGCAGGTAGCAGAGGAGCCAGGGCGTAGATACAGGGGTATTCTAGGGGCCCTGAGAAGTTGGTTTGACCGCAGGAGAGGCAGATAAGATCAGGAAGGATGAGGGAGGGGCAGGTACTAGAGGGAGATAGGGATATTGGGCGTGAGAGGGTGAGAGAGAACAAGGAGCAGGGCCGGAGCACGGGTTTCATGCGCCCGAGGCAAAACTTAAAATTTGTGCCCCAGTTGTATAAAAAATAATAAGATAAATAAAATAATAAAATAAACAGTGGCGTAGATATCGGGGCTGCAGGGGGTGCGACCGCACCCCAGCGCAACGCAAAATAAAAATAAAAGGGCGCCAAAATACTGGATAAAAAAAAGAATAATAATTTAAAAAAAAAAGATAAATAAATAAAATAATAAGAGGAAAAAATAATAATGATTATTAATGCGCCCCTAGGACCTCTGCGCGCTAGGCGACCGCCTAATGGCCGGCCGGCCCTGCGAGGTATGCGGGAGGAAAAGGGGTAGATGGGATAGATATGCAGGGGGATGGGGGAGCAGGTGAGTTATACACAGGGGCACAAGGGCCCCATCACCCGCATCTCTATATACTGAGTGTGCCCCTGTGTATAACAACGCTGATCTGTGCTGCTCCATCTGATCTCACTGCACAGTGATCCAGGGACCCTCCGATCGCCATTTAATGGGGTCAGGAAGGATTTTTTTTCCCCCATTGCACAGCAGGGGTTATGTTTCGCCTTCCTCTGGATCACAGCAACAAACTGCCCTTTGTGCATGAATTATCAGTGAGATCTTTATACACCCTGCATTGGTCTTCACCCCTTTGCTGCCGGAGGGGCCTGCAATGCATTGCTCTGCGTGTTACTATATCGCTCTGCAATGTGCTGCAGGCCCCTCCCAGCAAAGAGATTCATTATTTCAATAAAATACTCTCTTTAATCAAACCTATGTGTAGTGTCTTTTCTATCCGTTGTATCTATTGCTAACAGCTCAGTGATTCTTCCCCAGGACGCTGCACTAGTGTCACGCTGCCAAGCCCGGGTGTGAGGGAGATTTATAGGGTCACATATACACTTCTGCCAAAACACGAGTGCAAACAGGAAGCCCCTCTGATCTCATATCTTTTATTACACAAAACGGTATCTAAAAAGGTAAAAATAACATACATGGGATTCTGCTACAAATATCTCTCTAATTACAAACCAATTAGCAAATCATTCAGATTAGTCGAGCGAAAAGAAAGGGTTAAGTATCTCATGTACAGTATATGCAGTGTAGGCTGTTCTGCAGCATTACATGCAGGGGACAACGTTTAGGGGATATAAGTAATGCTGATCTCAGAGCTGACCGGCTGACCTGCTCTACCGGCTGACCGGCTGACCTGCTCTTCTGGCTGACCTGCTGACCTGCTCTACTGGCTGACCGGCTGACCTGCTCTACCGGCTGACCGGCTTCTCTTCTTTCAGCTAAATGACCTGAATTGTGGCCCCTGTATCTCCCAATTAAACGTTTTATTGGCATATTCTTGTTTGACTCGTTCTATACAGACATTTTCTATATATTCATTGTGGGATTTGATAACATCTGTAAGATCTCTCAGAATATCACATTCTGTACGTTTGTGTTGAAGATTTTTCCATTCTCAATTTACTTAATATTAGTTTTTGGCATCAATTATTTATATCGAGTCCAAAATACCTTTATACAGAATGCTGTTCCCTTTAGCCCACAAATGCTGCTTCATTAAAGCCCATGGGTGGCACTTTATGCATTCTCAAACTTTTAGGCAACATCCCTAATTTCCAAAAGTGGGATTAAATCTGTACATATTTAAATGGTTAATGTTCTTACTCAGACTCCTACACTACCGACACACTTTATTCGAGTGTGGCCGGTACCGCAAGCCGGGAGATTTCCCGGCTTGCTAGTGGCCGCCCCTCGGCGTGCCGCGCGTCATAGACGCGCGGTCACGCGTCATCGGGAGCGTGCGCCCCCTGCACGCGTGTCCAGGGGCTCCCCGAGGGAGCCCTGGTGTCCCGCGATCGCGGGACAGCGGCAGGGGGTTCCGGGGGACCCGGCGGACCCGGCAGCGGTAGGGAGAGCGCCCCGATCGTAGGGCGCTCTTCCGCTGCTTCGGCGCGCGCCCGTCACACTCGGGCGCGCGCCAGGCTACTGCTGCGGCACAGAACGGGCAAATGCTCGAATAAACTGTGCCGCAGCAGTAAATCCCTCCCCAAATATATCCGTTTCACATAAAAGTGTGTGCGCTTCTCCTTCCGCCTAACTGGCACGTCGTCCTTACGGGCGCCACTCCTTGCAACTCCACGCTGCCCTCCAGTGGCAAAAGAAATAAGATACATTTACTATACTCGTCTGGCAGCTGCTCCCGTATAAGGTGGGTAACTCTGTATTAGGGGTCTTGGTAGACTATATTTTATACTTATGTCGGATAGATGAGGAATTAATATTCCTAACGGGTTATTGTGAGAGGCCTTAGATCTTATCCTATATGCACGCAGCCCTCGCCTCTCTGACCTTGAACACATACTTCAATCTGATTTTTGAGACTTGAAACTGGATTTCCCAAAACAAACTGATTTTAAACACTGACAAGACTGTAACAATGGTATTTGGGACCAGAGCTAAATTGCTAAAGCTACCAATGACAGAGCTTCAGATAAAAACCAGCTCTAAAACCATCCTAGCCCCTGTTACTTGTTTGAAATATCTGATCATTCAACTCCCATTTAACATTTGGGTTGCACATTGATACCCTGACATCCAAATCCTATGCCAAACTAGGTGTACTTTAAAGGAACAAATCCTCCCTAAGGCCCTCATGCAGTAAGCAGCGATAAGCCACTTATCACCAGCTTATCGCCAAAAAAGCCACACTGATACACACACACACAGATACAGACACACTGATACACACACACACACACCGCGCCCTGATGGCAGGGGTGGAGGCGTGGGGCTCCTGCTCTCCTCTGTCTGCCGTTACCGAACCCTTCCTATTCCCCCCTCTCTTGCTTTTCCCTCCTTTGAGGCTCACACTGTCCAGATCTTCTCTCCTCTCCCTGTTCATGTGGCGGTCATCTATCGCCCACCTACCTCTACTCATCCCCTTTCTGCCTTTCTCTCTCACTTTGAATCCTGGCTCTCTTTCTTTCTCTCCTCAGACTCCCCTGTTCTTCTCCTTGGGGACTTCAATTGCCACATTGATGACCCCTCTCTCTCTTGGGCTTCCCGCTTTCTTTCTCTTACCTCTTCTTTTGGCCTTCAACAGTGGACTGCAGCCAGCACCCACAAGGATGGCCACTACTTAGACCTGGTTTTCACTAAAAACTTCTCTCTCTCTGATTTCTCTATTTCCCCATTTCCTCTCTCTGACCATCATCTCATCTCATTCTCTTTATCTCGCTTCTCCCCTTCTCCACCTCCATCTACCCCCCGGTTCTGCAGAAACCTGCGCTCTATTCACTTACCTGACTTTGAGTCCACTTTACACTCCTCCCTCTCCTCTCTCAGCTCTGCTACAGACCCTGACAACCTGGTCAGAAAGTACAACTCTGTCTTGTCCTCATCTCTTGATCTACATGCCCCGCTTTCTCTCTGCCGCCCTCGCCCTTCTAACCCTAGACCCTGGCTAAATTCCCACACGCGCATGCTGCGTTCCTCCACTCGTTCCTCTGAACGCCTCTGGAGGAAGTCTCACACTCTCGCAGACTTCCTTCACTACAAATTTATGCTATCCTGTTTCAACTCTGCCCTCTCGCAAGCTAAACAAGCCTACTTTTCTGCACTAATCAACATGCACAAGTCTAACCCACGCCGACTGTTCTCTGTCTTTGATACTCTACTCAAACCACCCTCAGCTGCCTCTCCTTCCTCCATCTCCGCTCAGGACTTTGCAGACTATTTTAAGGAAAAGGTGGAATCCATACGGCAGAACATCCCCTCTGTTTCTTCCCCCCATCCTACACCTCTTCCTAACTCTCCTCCTGCCTTCCTTGAGTCTTTTTCCACTGTCTCAGAGGAGGATGTGTCGCTGTTGATCTCCTCTTCTCCCTCTATCACTTGCCCTCTTGACCCCATTCCCTCCCATCTCCTAAAACCTCTAGCTCCTACTATAATCCCTACGCTTACACACATTTTTAACTCCTCCCTCTGCTCTGGAACCTTTCCATCCTCCTTCAAACATGCAACAGTCATACCATTACTCAAAAACAGCAAGCTTGACCCTACCTGTCTTTCTAACTATCGACCTGTCTCCCTCCTGCCTTTTGCCTCTAAACTACTTGAACGTCTTGTATTCTCTCGCTTGCTCCATTTTCTCAACACTTATTCTCTCCTAGACCCTCTACAATCTGGCTTCCGCACTGCTCACTCCACGGAAACAGCCCTCACTAAAATAACTGACGACCTCCATGCTGCCAAAGACAGAGGTCATTACACTCTGCTCATATTACTCGACCTCTCTGCAGCATTTGACACCGTGGACCACCCTCTTCTCCTCCACATTCTCCATACTCTAGGTATTCGGAACAAAGCTCTATCCTGGATCTCATCCTACCTCTCCCATCGTACTTTTAGTGTCTCTTCTGCTAACACCTCCTCCTCCTCTATTGATCTCTCTGTGGG
>NC_134498.1:6183087-6193087 GCF_040206685.1 Ascaphus truei
GGCGGAGGATGATTCGGCTATGTATGCCGCTGCAGGGAACCTCACCGTCAGCCGCTTACTCGGAGAACGCTAGACGCACATCCGTGACGTCATCGGGCGGCGTCAGCGTCGTGCGCGAGTGGGTCACTGCTTGAGGAAGCTAGAAGTCCCAAGAATGTCCCGTATAATGCCCGCTTAAGGTCGCGAGCAATTAGACAATGTATTAGACAATGTATTAAAACATCCAGTATATAGGAATAAATGAATGCGCCCTCAATCCAACGCGTTTCGTGTTTACAACACTTCGTCAGGGAATGGAGGATTAATTCATGGGGGCGCTTCATATACCCACAGATCTCTTATGATTGGCTGCTTATCAAAAAGTCCAGCCTCTCATGTGGGAGGTACAATAAAACACAAGTGTTTCCAAGCAAACATAATTATTTTACATAAAATACACACAATATATTTATTAATCAAACAAAAAACTTTTCGGCGATGTTGCTAGAAATATAAAAAAACACATATTAGTACATAAAATCAAACACTTAATATAATTGTTATTTAAAAAGATCTATAAGGTATATATGAAAGAGGAAAAAAGAAAGAAAAATATATATACTGTAGGAGAGGTATAACACCAGTTTTGTGACCTATATAGAGAATACACCTATACTCTAAAATGACAGATTTAAAAAATTATTATATTTTAAAACAATAATTTAAAATAATTTAAAATTACTTAGTAAAGGGACCAAACATCGAGTTCTTCATTAAGTCCTAGAGGAGACAGAGTTTGCATTTTATAAATCCACAGACTTTCCTGTTTTGAAAGCATCTTGTCTCTATCTCCCCCACGTCTTCCAATGTTAACAATTTGGATACCAATATACTTCAAAAGACTAGAGTCACAGTTATGTTTATTTTTAAAATGTCTAGAAACACTATGATGTTCTAAACCTAATTTGATGTTTCTAGCGTGCTCTAGTATCCGAATCCTCAAATATCTTTTAGTACGTCCAATATATTGGTACCCACATGGACATTGAAGCAAATAGACTACATGTGTGGATTTGCAAGAAATGCAGTCCTTCACCGTAAAACATTCCTTTGTTGTATTTGAAATGAATTTTTTATGGTCAGTATGGAGCATTTTGCAAGCTTTACATCTACCGCAACTAAAATTGCCCTTAGGTTTTACAGGTAACCAGGTTGTCCCCGATTGTAAATCAATTGGGGGACCAATATCACTGGGTGCCAGATAGTGTTTCAAATTTTTTGCTCTACGGTAGATGAAGCTTGGTGTGGACTGTAGAGACGGGCCAAGGATAGGGTCATTACATAGAATATTCCAGCTATTACCTATAATTTTCTGGATATTTCTACTGACTGAGTTATACTCAGTGACAAAGGGGACTTTAATTACATTGTCAATATTTCTATCCTCTGTCACAATTTTAGTCTTATTTTGTATCAGAAGCGACTCTCTGTCCATGTCATAAACCTTTGCTAGTGATTTAGTAAGGAGGGCCCTATTGTATCCACGTTCAATGAATTTATCAAATAAGAGCACCGATTGGCTCTCAAAATCAGACAATAAACTGCAGTTACGTCTTATACGCATAAACTGGCTCTGTGGGATGTTATCTATCCAGGACCGTTTATGGTTGCTTGTTGATAATATGAAGCTATTTGAGTCCACTTTCTTGAAGAAAGTTTTAGTATTAATTTTCATGTCTATTCTAGACTCTAAATGAAGGTCCAGAAAGTGAATCTCTCTGTCATTAGATTCAGCTGTAAACCTCAAATTGAAAGTGTTTTTATTAAGATATATCTTAAAAAGTTCCAAAGTGTTCTCATCACCCTCCCAAATGCACAGAATATCGTCAATATATCTTTTCCAAACAATTACATGGTTTGAGAAGGGATTATTATGCCATATGTGTTGGTCCTCCCATGATCCCATGTAAATGTTGGCGTAGCTAGGGGCAAAACGTGTCCCCATAGCCGTACCACAATTCTGAATATAATGTTGATTCAGAAAAAGGAAATAATTGTGGGATAGTATAAATTTAATTGCATTGACGATAAACTCACAATTCAGAGGGTGTAATTCTAGATCCTTCATTAGGGTCTCACTGACGGCTTGTAGGCCTTTATCATGGGGAATACAGGTATATAACGACTGGACGTCGAAAGTGGCCCATCTATAGTTTTCTTGCCATTTTATTGTTTTCACTAAATGGAGAACTGCCGTTGTATCTTTTATGTAAGATGGCTGCACTTTTACATATTTCTGTAAAAAAAAAGTCTATATACTCAGACAAATTGGCCGTCAGTGAGCTAATGCCAGAAATTATTGGCCTACCTGGTGGATCAGTCAGTGATTTGTGTATTTTGGGAAGGTGATAGTACACCGGAACCTTTGGAAATTGTGCATATAAAAATTGAAATTCAGCTTTATTAATTACAGTGGATTCAATAGCTTCATCCAAAAGATTTTTTAAATCCTTGAGGTATTCATTTGTAGGATCGTGGGGGAGTTTACCATAGTAAATAGGGTCATGTAATATACGGAATGCTTCCTTTTCATAGTCCCTTCTATTTTGAAGCACTACCCCTCCCCCTTTGTCTGCTTGTCTTATGATTAATTCATTATTGTCCTGTAATTCTTTAAGGGCTAAATGCTCATTGTACTTTAAATTATGTTGAATATCTGTGGACTTAAAGTTTTTTACTAATGATATGAACTCGTTATTGACTATATTAAAAAATGAATCAATAAAACTGCCTTTGCTATTAGCAGGATAAAATCGAGATGGTGTTTTATATTTGTATATTTGTATATAGTTATCATATCCCCTCTTAGACGCCTCTTTTCTAATGTAAATAAATCCAATATAGCTAGCCTCTCCTCATAAGTTAGAATGTCCATCCCCTTTATTAATTTGGTGGCTCTTCTCTGCACTCTCTCTAGTTCCATAATGTCTTTTCTTAGGATTGGTGCCCAAAATTGTACTCCATATTCAAGGTGTGGTCTTACTAATGCTTTGTAAAGGGGCATAATTATGTCTACTTCCCTTCCATCCATTGCCCGTTTGATGCAAGATAAGATCTTGTTTGCCTTTGCAGCTACTGCATGACATTGGGCACTATTGCTAAGCCTGCTGTCTACAAGCACCCCTAAATCCTTCTCCATCAAGGATTCCCCCAATATATCTCCATTTAATTTGTAAGTCGCCTTTTTATTCTTGCATCCCAAATGCATAACCTTATATTTATCTGTATTAAACCTCATTTGCCATTTACCTGCCCACGTTTCCAGTCTCTCCAAGTCCTTCTGAAGAGAAATTTCATCCTGCTCTGATGAGACGGAGGCATTCACCCCAGAAACCTGATCCTGTCATCCCCCATACCATCGCGGGAGACTCAGGCCCCCCTGTTGCCAGCAGGTATGCACCACACTCAGACACGTAGCCAGACCCTAGTACAGAGGAGGGGGGCCCGATCTGCGATTGGCCCAGGGAAGGGGGGCTACATTGGGAATCGATGTTATTTTTCTTCATATTAATGGGTATCCTCAAAGCTAATGATATGCCAAAATGACGTCCATTAGCAAAACTACAATTGTTTCTTCACTTTTTCTGCTTGATCAATAGGGTGACCAGATTTCGAAAATGAAAAACCGGGACACCTTAAAACATCACGTGACACCCCCCATTGCCATGACAACAAGACACTCTGATGCCCCTGCAGTGTTAGTGTGTATAGAGGTGGGGGCTTTGCTTGGGCCCTTCAACTCTTACAGCCAGGGCATTATTGGCCAGGAATGCCCAGTTCGGAGGGGATTACTACTTCAAAATGTATTTGATTCGTAACAACATCAAAAAACTCTAATACCAATAACTAACAACCACAGACAATGATAATCTAAACCATCAAATAAAATGTCTACGGCCCTTGTTCAAGCATGTTTGCGGTACTTACCAGATAAATCAGTGCCTGCAATCCAAAACTGTATCCGCCTCTACGAGCGTCTGAAAGCAATCCAGCGTTCCTGGTGTGTGGCTGAAGAGGTGAGGGACTCCCTCCTCTCAAACGGAAAAGAAGAGCAAAAAATAGAGTTGGAACATACTGTACCTATCATACAGGGATGAGAGAGAGAGACAGAGAATGAGAGAGAGACAGAGAATGAGAGAGAGACAGAGAATGAGAGACAGAGAATGAGAGACAGAGAATGAGAGAGAGACACAGAGAGAGAGAGACAGAGAATGAGAGAGAGACAGAGAGAGGGACATAGGGAGAGAGAGACACAGAGAGAGAGAGACAGACACAGAGAGAGAGAGAGACAAAAGTAATGTACTGTATAACCATTATACCGTACCCCCTAGTATTCGTGTAATCATTGTCCCACACCCCCTTTTACTCACGCTTTGGCAATACTGAAATGTTCTTTTGACAGAGACACACAGAGACACAGAGAGAAACAGAGACACACAGAGAGAGACAGAGACACAGAGAAAGAGACAGAGACACAGAGAAAGAGACAGAGACACAGAGAGACACACAGAGAGAGACAGAGACACACAGAGAGAGACAGAGACACAGAGAGAGAGAGAGAGAGAGAGAGAGAGAGAGAGAGAGAGAGACGGGCCTGCAGCGGGTGCGATTGGGGGCGTGGCAATAAATATTTGGAGGCGTGGCAATAACGTTCCGGCGCGGACGTCACTTCCCTACCTCACATCCCGATCCACCGGCATTTTTTCAGATGCAGCATCTGAAGCACTGTGCAGACAAGAAGAAAAATGCACACAATGCGCACCAGAGATTAAAATATAGTAAATTATTTATTAATAAAACAAGAAATAACCGAGGGGGATCCAACCCCACCTCAGTACTTTCTTCTCGTTGCTATTGCCACACTATACGTCCTGACGCCGGAAGGGAAGTTGGTACGCGACCAAGACGAGACACCGGATTTACAGTGGAACCACAACATACCACAGATTGCTGGAGGACCACACTGCGAGGGGCGCAGCCTATCGAGTTTCCCGGTCATCGTCCAAAGTCTGGAGCTGCGGAGTGACTTCCGGATTACCACGGAGCCCGAGCCTGTCTCACACAATGCTTTTACCAAACGGATGTTTGTGAGTTTGCTATTTTTATCTTGTCCAGGAAATGAAATTGTTAAACCGAATTTACACATGGAGCGGGCGCTTTCTCTTCTTTTTTTTGTTTAGATATCTATCGAGGAGGTGGTTGTTTCCCTGAAGAGAGCTGCCAGGGCTCCAGAGGACGCCCGAATTGGATCCTTTTATGATTGAGTTATAACATAGCTATTAGAGCTAGGTTTCTGGACTTTTATTGTGTTTAGGCATAGAGTTTATTATTATTTTATTACAGCTACTTTTTAGTAATTGCACTGTTATTAATTCTGACCACTAATTCTCACTGCCATTATAATCTCTCTCTAGCCACAACCAAATTGCTATATCAGCTATATTATTTATTGGTTATACCAGGGGAGCACAAACTTTTGCAGCTCGCCCCCCTGCCGGTGCTCGCGCCCCCCCACCTTACCATGATGCGGCGTCATGTGACCTGCAGCGGCATTTGACGAGGGTGACGTCACATGACCCCGCAGCGTAATTTAACATACTGTGCTATATCTATGCACACACAGCTGTCTCTAGGCATAAAACACATCCACACCGGGGGAAGGACCAGCACAGATAACATTCCAAGAGACACTGTTTTTAAGTATACCTTTTGCTTGCTTCATTCATTGTAACATCGCCGGAAGAAGAGATCAGTGTATTTCGAAAGCTCGCACAAATAAAAGCATTTCGTTAGCCACAGAACGGTATCATCTATTTATTTTTTGATTATTGAAGCTCGGCTAACACGGTACTGATACCTCTATATATATATATATTGCGCGCGCACACACACATATAACGTTTTATCCAACTTTTTCATTTATCATTTGTAGAGAAAATGAACAATGTCGCCAGAAGTGCTATTTTTCAAAATGTAACATCTCTACTAATTAGTGTAAAATGATACTTCATATAAAGCAGGTTATGGGACCCATTATAAAATGACCTTCATGTTTCTTATCACATCCCAGTATATGGATACTTTCTATTATCACAAGCTGCTAACATGTGACAGGGCTCAGAGTCTGAGCCCAGAATGTGACATACAGAACATTCTCATTCTAAATTTCAAAAAATATTGTGTTGATTTCTGACCTGACTGCTGTGGTTACAGCTCAACCACTCTGTTCTACTGTATGTCACCACTTTCTGCCACAACCAGTTGACGGTGGATCTGCAAGGAGTTCAACGCTCATTGGCATCACATCTGTTGCTTGGTTGACGTATCATTTCTCCAGCTTTTAATTTTATTGTTTTTAAATAGATTATATTTATTTAGTTGAATAGATATTTATTTAGTTTAATAGATATTTATTTAGTTTAATAGATTATATTTCTAAGTTTAATAAGTTATATTTCTTAGTTTAATAAGTTATATTTCTTAGTTTAATAAATTATATTTCTTAGTTTAATAAGTTATATTTCTTAGTTTAATAAATTATATTTCTTAGTTTAATAAAATATATTTGTTAGTTTAATAAGTTATATTTCTTAGTTTAATAAGTTATATTTGTTAGTTTAATAAATTATATTTCTTAGTAAATAAGTTATGTTTCTTAGTTAATAGATTATATTTGTTAGCACAGTAGATTATATTTACTAGTATTTAAGTCTCCCCCTCAGTGCCCCATTAGGACCCGTGCGCATATTTCACATCTTTTCGGAGTCGCTTATTTTTTAGACCCTCGGAGCCGAAACCTAAAGGGGTCAGCTAAGAAAGTTCGGATCAAGAGGAGCCGCACAGCTTAAAGACAGAACATTTCCAAGGGAGATGGAGACAATTTGGGTAAGATCTGATTAAAGGACATCCTTTGAGGAAGGAAAGGGTGACGGGGGAGTCTAAGAGGGGGGTGAGAGAGCAAGGTTGTGTGTCAGATTGGGGCAGAGCAAGAGAACGCAAAAATGATGGGGATTTGCTGCACACCAAAAAAAAACAATAAGTAGTGATACTTTAACCGGTGCCCCTTAGTCTCAGGGAAGACCGGCATTTCGTCCAATGGATACAATATGATTGATGGGAAAGGGCACACGGATTTGAATAAAAAAAGATAATTTATTGTGCCACAGACTACAATGTTTCGGCTGCTGGCCTTTCTTTGCTGGATTTAGTGGGTTTAGACACTTTACCTGAGAAAGACCAGCAGGCCGAAATGTTGTTGTCTATGGCAGTGCAAGAGAAAACAGGTTGGGGGGGGTGGGTTCTCGCAAAGTCGCCGACCCATGGGTGAGTGTCCCCGGTGGAAACTAGTCCTGGACCCCGGGAAAGCTGTCTGTGGCCCATACAAGCTGAGTAACATGTAAAAAGGACACATGTATGTTCAGAATGAGTTAGCATGGTATTTTGAGAGGCACCATAGCAGGTCAGTGCAAGTCAGTGCAGAGCACTGCAAGGTCAGTCAATATGAGGAAGGGTCCGATGGAGGAGTTGGAGGGTCCCAGAATATCTCTTAAAGCAGGGGTGCGCAAATCAAGGGGCACGACATTTTCTTGGGAGGAGGGGCTCGGCGCTTACAGAGGCCCCTCGCTCTTCCCCACAGCATTTAAATTAAATGCCGGAGATCGCGCGCAAGGCCTCTGTAAGTTCCCTTTCCTTGTCTCCGGCGGCTTCTGGCGACAGCAACGTGGCGTCACATGATGTGGCATTGCCATAGCAACGTGATATCACATGACGTCGTTACATCAGAACGTCGGAGACAAGGTGGGGAAGGTGGAGGGGGGAGCAGGGGGAAAAGGTTGTGCAACCCTGTCTTAAAGCATTGCCTTGCATACAGATCAGAGGCCAAGAATGGATATGGATATCCGATGTGAAGCCGGAAATAAGACAGAAAAGACCGTTTCGGGGGAAGAAGGTGAGTGATGAAATAGCCGTCACTGTGTAACTCTTCCAATTACCTGCAACTTCATGCAGAGAAATAGCAACGCTTGTTTTTAACGTGCTAAGCACCTAATGGGGAATTCAACTGCTGAGAAGTTAAGGGAGTTACTAACCCAAACTCAGCAACGTTTCTGTGTCTCTGTGATAACTCCCCCAGGACATGCCTGAAAACCAGAGGTAACTCAATGTATTTTTGATAAATAGAAACATGACCTTCTGGGGAGGGGTATATAATGGGTACTGGGCCTGGTGAGGTGGGTATAACGGGTACTGGGCCTGGTGAGGTGGGTATAATGAGTACTGGGCCTGGGGAGGGGCGTATAACAGGGTACTGGGCCTTGGGAGGGTTGTATAACTGGGTACTGGGCATGGGGAGGTGGGTATAACGGGTATTTGCCCTGTGGAGGGCGGTATAACGTGGTATTGGGGATGGGGTATAAGTGGCACAGGAGCTCTTGCGATACAGAGTATCACTGTCCCTGGTTACAAACACTTCATGTCTCCTGCAGATCAGGACACGCACGAAGGTGGTGCCCTTTGTGCCACCAGACGACGAGGCGGGCTACGAGGCGGACGACGAGGCATACGACAAAGAGGGCGTCAAGTGGAACAATGAGGTGGGCTACAAGGCGGCCGATGACGCAGACGTGGTGTACGATGACCAAGGAGCATACGACAGGTGTGGCCGGATCTGCTGCTTCACCTTTTTTAGGCGGAGGAGAAGACCCCGGGAGCAGGTAGGAGAATACGAGAGGTGCGGACAGATCTGCTGCTTCACCTTTTTTAGGCGGAGAAGAAGCCAGGAGCAGGTAGCAGAGGAGCCAGGGCGTAGATACAGGGGTATTCTAGGGGCCCTGAGAAGTTGGTTTGACCGCAGGAGAGGCAGATAAGATCAGGAAGGCTGAGGGAGGGGCAGGTACTAGAGGGAGATAGGGATATTGGGCGTGAGAGGGTGAGAGAGAACAAGGAGCAGGGCCAGAGCACGGGTTTCATGCGCCCGAGGCAAAACTTAAAATTTGTGCCCCAGTTGTATAAAAAATAATAAGATAAATAAAATAATAAAATAAACAGTGGCGTAGATATCGGGGCTGCAGGGGGTGCGACCGCAACCCAGCGCGACGCAAAATAAAAATAAAAGGGCGCCAAAATACTGGATAAAAAAAAGAATAATAATTTAAAAAAAAAGATAAATAAATAAAATAATAAGAGGAAAAAATAATAATGATTATTAATGCGCCCCTAGGACCTCTGCGCGCTAGGCGACCGCCTAATGGCCGGCCGGCCCTGCGAGGTATGCGGGAGGAAAAGGGGTGAATGGGATAGATATGCAGGGGGATGGGGGAGCAGGTGAGTTATACACAGGGGCACAAGGGCCCCATCACCTGCATCTCTATATACTGAGTGTGCCCCTGTGTATAACAACGCTGATCTGTGCTGCTCCATCTGATCTCACTGCGCAGTGATCCAGGGACCATCCGATCGCCATTTAATGGGGTCAGGAAGGAATTTTTTTCCCCCATTGCACAGCAGGGGTTATGTTTCGCCTTCCTCTGGATCACAGCAACAAACTGCCCTTTGTGAATGAATTATCAGTGAGATCTTTATACACCCTGCATTGGTCTTCACCCCTTTGCTGCCGGAGGGGCCTGCAATGCATTGCTCTGCGTGTTACTATATCGCTCTGCAATGTGCTGCAGGCCCCTCCCAGCAAAGAGATTCATTATTTCAATAAAATACTCTCTTTAATCAAACCTATGTGTAGTGTCTTTTCTATCCGTTGTATCTATTGCTAACAGCTCAGTGATTCTTCCCCAGGACGCTGCACTAGTGTCACGCTGCCAAGCCCGGGTGTGAGGGAGATTTATAGGGTCACATATACACTTCTGCCAAAACACGAGTGCAAACAGGAAGCCCCTCTGATCTCATATCTTTTATTACACAAAACGGTATCTAAAAAGGTAAAAATAACATACATGGGATTCTGCTA
>NC_134498.1:6390587-6395587 GCF_040206685.1 Ascaphus truei
CACACACACACACACACACACACACACACACACACACACACACACACACACACTGATACACACACACACACACACATAAATTAAAAAAAGGAGAAAATTCGCGCCAAAAAAGTTTTTTGCCTACTATTCAAGGTATGGCTTCAGTCCTTTCCACAGAATGATTCCGCTGCCTGAGTCTTTCAGAGGTTATTCACCAACCTCTGTATGAGTATGGGTAGAAAAGGGGAAATGTCCTCGGGCGCGTCACTCTGCTCCCAGCTCCACGACGTATGTTACGTGAAAAATAGAAGAGAAAGGGGAGGGCCACAATAAAAAACAACTCCAAGTTATACACACTTCTTATTTTTAGAGTGGGAAGGGAGGGGTGGTAGAGGAAAACAGGGGAAGAATGATATTGAACACACTTTTAGGGTAGAGACACACTCACATGGAATTTCTAATATCATGAGCTGGTATTCTCGCCTCAGCATGTAATAACATAGGTTGTAGATGAGGAAGTGCCCTCTGGTATCTTCCTTGACAAAAAATAAAAGGGAAAAACAAAATAGTGTAATACAATTTAATTAGACAATGGGTGCATGAGATTTAAAACTTACAAGCGACCGATATTTTCAAGCATAGAAAGGAGATGTCGCCGGGCTCCACAGTATATCCCTCTCTGGGTTGCAGTGTTGCTTCTCGGCTGATCCCTGCTGGCAGAAGGTCTTTGTATCTGTATATGGGGATAATTCTGGCTGCAGTATGGATACTTAAGGCCCGTGCACAGGCTATGTTCTCCTCCGGCCGCCTATCTCCTCCACAGATGTAGTCTTCAGCTTCGTTACTCCGTTGCGCGTGCGCATGCGCAGACGGCTAGATGCTGGGCCAGGATACAGGGAAAGAAAACTCCTCGCTACGGTGGCTTGGAAGGACCAAAAAACGTCAGACGCGTTTCGCCAATGCTTCCTCAGTGACGTTGGCAGAGTCAGGGTAGCTGCAGTCTTTTATATCTTGGGAGTTCTCCGGTTTAACCTTGAGTGTACTGGTTATTCTCTAGGCACTTGGGATGTTCTATATGGCTAATCTACACTGATGCACATAATAATATACATACATTTATTATATTTCATTTATATAAAAACAGGTGGCATGTTGGAAAACCTTTATTAATTACATGCGCCCTGTAGGAGATTGAAAATAGAAACTAAGACGGAAGAAATATTGGGCAATTAAAACTTTGTTGTGGGAGTCTGTTAATATTGATTAGAATGAACTACTTTGTGATAAAATACTATAAAAAATTGGATTAAAATTTTTGAGGGTTTAAGAACAAGGGTTTCTAAAAATGCCGTCTGTTGAACAAGGTATATCACATAAAAAACTAAACAAATTAACAAACGCTTTATTTCTAATGCTGTTTTTTCAACTAATGTGCAGGGGTGTTTTTATTCTTTCTTGCTTTAGTGTGTGTGTTTCACCCTTTAAGGGAGAAATGCAGTAATCTCCATATCCAGATTTAACCCCTTGGGTGCCAGGGTTTGGAGGGTGAAAATCCAAAAGGATTCTCTTTTGTTGATTTTCTTGATGTAATCTCCTCCCCTCCAATCCGGTTTAACTATTTCAATCCCAAAGAATTTAAGACAGGATGGATTCTTATTATGCTTGATCTTGTAATGGTTTGAGACACTATGCGTCTCTAAACCATTGCATATATTCCTAATATGTTCTCCCAATCTAGTTTTAAGTTTCCTTATTGTTCTGCCCACATATTGAAGGTTACAGCCACACTGCAATACATAAATTACCCCTTTACTATCACAGGTGATATGTGTTTTAATGTCGAAATTTAATTTAGACACGTTACAGTTAAAGGAGGTTGTCCTACTATTGGTTGATGTATTATTCCTACATGCCTTGCAGTTTGAGCATCTTTTGAAGCCTTTTGTTAATTGATCTAACCAGCAGCTTTTGGTTTTGGGAGGTAAAAAACTGGGCACTAATTTCTGTTTAATATTTGGCGCTCTTGAATAAATAACAGTTGGTTTGTCTCCGATTATTTCTTTTAAAAGGTCATCTTGTTTTAAAATCGGCCAGTGTTTTTTTAAAATCCTTTCAATCTGTTTTGAATTTGTACTATAGGTTGTGATAAAAGGAATAAAAGTATCTGGGTGTCTTTGTGTCTTTTTATTGTTGTACACTAACATGTCTTTTCTGTCGACTGCCCCTACCTTTTCCAATGCTTTATTTATTGTTTCTAATTTATAGTCCTTCTCAAGGAATTTTTGTTTCATGGGGATGATCTGTTCATCAAAGTCACTCTGTTTAGTACAATTCCGTTTTAAGCGCCTAAATTCCCCATAGGGGACATTATCCAACCAATTTTTCTTGTGACAGCTGTTGGCCTTAATAAAATTGTTACAATTCACTGTTTTAAAATGTGTTTTCGTGTTAATAACTCCTTGTTCAATAAAAATCTCTAAGTCTAAAAATATCACTTCTGATATACTTGAGTTATAGGTAAAGATCAAATTAAGGTTATTGGTGTTTATTGTGGTGAAAAAGGTTTGAAGTGATTCGAGGTTGCCTTTCCATATGATGATAATGTCATCTATGTAGCGTTTATAGAGCACCAGGTTTGCCTCCCATGTCCTGTTGGGCCAGATTACTTGATCCTCCCACCATCCAAGGAACAAATTTGCATAACTGGGGGCAAACCTGGTGCCCATTGCGGTCCCTCTTTTTTGCAAAAAATAATCTCCCTCAAACCAAAAGACGTTATGTTGTAAAATAAAACCAATGCCTTCTATTAAAAATTTTTTCTGTGTTTCTTCCAATTCCAAGTATTTGTCCAGACAATACATTGTGGCATCACACCCCTGCACATGATCTATGCATGTGTAGAGCGATGTGATGTCACAAGTAGTAAGTATATAATCAGGCTGCCACTGAATTTTCTCTAGTGATTGTATCACCTGTGTTGTATCTTTAGTATATGAAGGCAACTTCTTAACTGCCGGTTGCAGAATGGTGTCTATGTAGGCAGAGAAGTTTTGGGTCAAAGAGCCGATCCCAGATATTATGGGTCTTCCTGGGGGGCTGGTTAAGGACTTGTGTAGTTTTGGTAGGTAATAGAACACTGGCATTCTCGGATTTTGAGTTGTTATATATTCGTGTTCTTTTTTCAGAAGAATCCCCTTCTCCAAGCCATCATCTAATAGTTTTGAAAATTCTTTAATGTATGATGTGGTTGGGTTCGATTTTAATTTAACATATGTAGTAGTGTCCCCCAAAAGCCTTTCTGCCTCTTTTATGTAATCTGAGGTATCTAAAATCACAACTCCTCCCCCTTTATCGGCTGGTTTAATTACCAGCTCTTTATTGTCGGCTAAGGTGTCCAAGACTTCTCGTTCCTTTTTAGAGAAATTTGGTCTTATTTTGGGTTTTCTATTGCTTATTAATTTTAAATCTTCTTCCACCAGCTTCTGAAAGGTTTCCAAATATGGGCCCCTACAGAAGCTTGGGTAGAACGTTGAGGGTTTTTTTAAAGACGTATGTGTAAAGAGATTATTTTTATCCTCTACATTCGTCAAACCTGTATCTCTTTGATCACTTTTAGTTTTTTCGAAGTACCTTTTCAGGGTCAGTCTTCTTACGTATTTCTGGGCATCCATAAATGTTTGAAATGTGGACGCTCTATTTGATGGCGCGAAATTGAGCCCTCTACTTAGAATGTCCTCTTCTTCTTTATTTAAAATATGTTTACTCAGGTTAAAAATTCCTAATTTAGTGCAAGTTTTTTCTATCTTCGTTGCTCTCTTCTTCCCCCCTCTACATCCTCTCTTCTTCCTCCATCTCTTCTTTCCCTGTTTGTTATTCCCGAGTTGGCTCTCCACATCCGTGGATAATATCCCTCTGGTTCTCTGTCTCGTTCCCATCCTCTCCTTTGTTCTAAAAAAGGGAGGTCTCTATTCTGATATTGGTTATCATTTCTCCAGGGAGATCTAGTCCTTTCACCCTCTCTTCTTTCATTCTGATTACCTCCTTCATAGCCTCTATCATTTCTATTCTGATACTCTCTATAGGTTTTATCTCTGTTCTCTCTACCATAGTATTCTTTTTCTTTATATATTCTAGAATTCCCTCCATCTCTTCTATTGTTATTATCAATTTTCCAGTTGGTGTACTTACTATGTCTTGAATTGTCCCTAAAATGGTCTTTATTCTCCTTCCGATTATTGGGCTGTGTATATCTATATTTATCTTTCCCTTTTTCTTTTTCTTTTTCTTTGTGGTCTGGTTTCTGTTTTTTTACTGACCTACTTCTTTCTCTTTTCTCTCTTTTTTCTCTTGTCCTTGAGCTACTTCTATCTTTCTGTGGTGCTGCTACCCCGTTACTCTTATCTTTGGTTTTATAATCTCTGTATTTATTTTCTACATAGTCTAGTTTATCCCTTCTAAATTTTGTCCTCTTATTATCTTTTATTGTTTCTTCTAATTTGTCTAGTCTATCTTTAATTTCTATTTCACAATGGTCAAATTCCTCATGTTCTTCATATGCCGCTAGGTTCCGCTGGCTTTCAGTAATTTGTTTGTCTATCCTTTTTAATGTCTCCCCCCTTGTGATTGTTATGAACCGCATTAACTCGAAAGAACAATTATCTAGAATTCTATTCCATTCTGTAATAAATACAGGGTTATCTTGTTCTAACGTGGGATTTTTGTATAGGCGTAGCCCCCTGGGTATTCTAGCTTGCTCTATATATTTTTCTATTGCTGCTAATTCCCAGCATACTTTAATTTCTTCTGTCATAAGTTTTTCTATGTTCTGGAATTCGAAAAACATTTTGTCTTCATCTAGACCAGGACTAACTATGATTTCATCGGTGGTAATCATGTCTTCTCCTAGTGAGGTATCAAATACATCCTCTAAGATGGAACCTCTATGTAGTCTAGTGTAATACAGTGATACTTTCTCCATAGTGTAGGAAACTTTAGGCTGCAAACTAAAATGAATACACAGA